>NC_056725.1:1562589838-1562889838 GCF_019279795.1 Protopterus annectens
CATACAGAGGAAGAGGCTGGCATATGGTGGATTACAAAGAGATAAGAAAGTAGACATGAGGTATAAGGAGATGAGGCGCATGGCAAAGAGAGAGGTGGCAAAAGCTAAGATAAGGTGTATGGAGAGTTGCAAGGAAAGAGGATTGAGCACAAAAACTTGGAGAAAAAGGGGACCTGTACCGATTGATAGTGACAAAGGGACTGCGCTGGAAAAGATGTGCAGCAAGTAAGAGTGATAAAGGATAGGTGAGGGAAAGGTACCTGCACAAGAGAGAGAGAGTGTGTTGAGTAGATGGAAGAGTATTTTGACAGGCGTGAATGAAGAGAATGAGAGAGAGAGAAGGCTGGATGATAATGGGGATAGTGAACTGTGGGAAGTGAAACAGATTAGCAAGTGAGGAAGTAAAGACAACTAATGAAGCGGATGAAGAGAATGGGAAAAAGCTGTTCACCCAGATGATATCCCGAAGAATGGAAGCATGGAGGTGCTTTAGGAGAAATGGCAGTGAATTTTTTAACTAGGGATTGTTTAATGAAATTTTGGAAAGTCAGGGGATGCCTGAGGAGTGGAGAAAAAGTGTTTTGGCACCTATCTTTAAGAATAAGGGTGATATGTAGAGCTGCAGTAACTACAGAGGGATAAAATTGATCAGTCACAGCTTGAAGTTATGGAAAAGAGTAGTAGAAGCTAGGTTAAGAAGGGAGGTGATGATTAGTGATCAGCAGTATGGTTTCATGCCAGGAAAGAGCACTACAGATGCAATGTCTGCTCTGACAGTGTTATTGGAGAAATACAGAGAAGGTCATATGGAGTTGCATTGCGTCTTTGTAGACTTGGAGAAAGCATGGCTGACAGGGGTGCCTAGAGAAGAGTTGTGGTATTAAAGGAGGAAGTCGTGGGAGGGGCAGAGAAGTATGTATGAGGGGCACAGAATATGTATGAGGGTAGTGTGACAGCAGTGGTGAGGACTGCAGGGAGTGACAGATCCATTTAGGTGGAGGTGGGATTACATCAAGGATCAGCTCTGAGTCCTTTCTTATTTGCAATGGTGATGGACAGGTTGACAGAGATCAGACAGGAGGCCCCCTGGGCCATGATGTTTTCCGATGACATTGTGATCTTTAGTGAGAGTAGGAATCACAGGTTGGAGGAGACTCTGGAGAGGTGGAGATATGCTCTAGAGAGCAGAGGAATGGAAAAGTCAGCACGCTAAGACAGAATATATGTGTGTAAATGAGAGGGAGGGTAGAGGAATAGTGAGGGATGCAGGGGAGTAGAGTTGGTAAAAGGTGACTCGACTTTAAGTAGCTTGGGGATCAACAGTTCAGAGTAATGGTGCAATGTGGAAGAGAGTGAAGAAGAGAGTACAGGCAGGGTGGAATGGGTGGAGAGAAGAGGTCAGGAGTGATTTGTGACAGACGGGTACCAGTAAGAGTGAAAGGGAAGGTCTACAAGAGGGTAGTGAGACCAGCTATGTTATATGGGTTGGAGACAGTGGCATTGACAAAAAGGCAGGAGTCAGAGCTGGATATGGCAGAGTTAAAGATGTTAAGATTTGCACTCGGTGTGACTAGGATGGATAGGATTAGGAATCAGTATATTAGAGGGTCAGCTCAAGTTGGACAGTTTGGAGACAAAGCAAGAGAGATAAGATTGAGTTGGTTTGGACATGTGCTGAGGAGGGATGATGGGTATATTGGGAAAAAGATGCTAAGGATGGAGCTGTATGTGTATTATAGATATATATATATATATATATATATATATATATATATATATATATATTAATATATATATATATATATATATATATATATATACATAAATATATATATATACATAGGCACCATTCATATATATATATATATATATATATATATATATATATATATATATATGCGTGTGTGTGTGTGTGTGTGTGTGTGTGTGTTTGTGTGTGTGTGTGTATATATATATATATATATATACATATACATACATACATGTGTGTATATATATATATATATATATATATATATATATATATATACACACATATATATATATACACATACACACACACACACACACACACACACACACACACACACACACCCTCATCATGGTCCATTCTTGATTTTATGCTGAGTTGCAGTCTACATATCTTCATTTTTTTTTAGTGCAGACTTGTGGATGCAATGTGCACATTTGTGGTCTGTGTAGATTGAGAACCAGATAGAACCAGATGCACACAGCTGAATGCAAAACTTTATTATATTTTACCTCATTTCCTTCGCACTGGTCATGCACAGCTGGCCTGCATAAGAGCTGCACACAGTGGTCATATCTATTTTCTAAACTGCACACATGCTGACAGTCTTGGATATTCCTGTACGACATTTAATTCTTGTACTTGTAATCTATTCCAGGTGGCTCCTGAATAGATGACCGATTATGGATCTTAATCACCCTGCATGTTTACAGAAATTGACAAAAAAGAAAGAAATTTAACTTAACAAATCTGTCTGATAAGGAAACAGATAAATATGCAGCATTTTGAAAGCAAAGGTAAGAATAGCAAAAAAAGTGATCCACTACAAATACAGAATTTTCCTCTGAAATATACTTTGAGATAAAAGAGGTGATTATTTACCACTAAAATAGGAAATACTATTTTTTTATCTACAGTTTCATTGCATTTATTTTTTTAGCAGAGAGAAAATAAATGCTAACTAACCTAAAGAAATATTTTCCCGTTAGGGCTTGACCTACCATTATAAGTACAAATAAATTTTCTGTTGTTCCAGTAGTGCATGTATGGCCAAGAGGCTCAAATTATAAAGAAATGTGTGCCCTTCATTTTTATTACTACAGTGCCATTTTACATGCTACATCTGAAATGCAGTCTGACAAAACAGCTCCCATGATGTGCTTCTTTCATTTGCAATAATTCAATTTTCTTCTGTTTCGGACAAAATATGACTGCAGAACCTGGTATACTTTGTTTTAATGTGATTTATGAGTTTGTGCATTCTGAGATGAGCCAAAGGACAGAATATTCTTTCAGCCTTCAGGAAAAAAAAATCTTCAGCTATTCAATATGCCTTGATGAATGTGCTAATTATTTTTCACACTGGCAGATCAGCTTTCACCTTTCTTAGTTGAAGTGAGGCCCTGAATGTCAAATATCATCATTGGATAAGACAAAATAGTACTTGTTCATTACAAAAGAAGCATTGCCATCACTGTCTCTTACTAAAATAGCAGTTTAAATAATGCCAAATGATATACCAGTTAAAAAGTCATTATGACCTGACAGAAAGCATGACTGCTACGAAAACAGACAGTAAAAGATATAAAATTAAACTGAAAATCTTATCCTAGATTTTTTTCAGAGCCTGCCTCTGTTATAGTATATAATGTTCAAGGCTTACCAAAAATTCTGTTATATTTAATAGATACAGCAACAGTTGCATACTTTTGCAACTATTTTTGGTTTAATTAGCGCTTTTTTTTTTTTTACAAAACTGCTAAATGCTTCAGTTTTTCATGTTTCACAGGACAATTAAAAGTTACAGACTGAACGTAGATGGCCTTAATGTTGCAAGCTGTGACTTTATAGCTCACTTAGCCAGTGCCCTTCTTCAATTAAAAGAAATAAAACTTAAAAAAATAGTATAATGTAAAAAGTAGGGTCTTCAACATAAAATACCATGACAAGGGCAACTTACACTTATCCTAGCTCCTAAATACAATTCAATGAAAGTTTTCACTAATAAAAAATGCTAACTTATATAACACTTTCTGCAAGTTTGACGCTAAAGAAAAAAAGTAGAACCACACATTTTTAACTGACTGAAATGCTATATGACAAGCCCATAAACTTCCTACCATAAAGTAATGTTTTTCATAGAAAAAAGTAATGTTTCTGTCATAAAATGTGAAGTTTTTTTTCCCTCTGCAGGGCATTTATCTGCACAGCAAGGGAGAAATGCTAGCCGACAGTGAGTTCCTGAAAGCCTGCAAGAGAAGTACTCTTCAGCAGCAGTAAAGCTCTGAAGGGCTTTGCACCCAGACCATTGGTTTTTCACAGCCCTGCTCAAGCTGGCAACTGTCTGGATGCATGGAAGGTGCCTTTAAGCACTGGAAGCTGTACAGCTGTTAATAGCCTATGTAGGATATAACCCATATAGATAAAGCTACGGCAGCAATGATCATTAAAAGGTTTACTGTTATGTAAAGTCTACTTACACAACTCTACTTCAAGCATTTCTGCTGGCCTCTGACTTTGTTAAAGGGATCATTAAAGGAAAAGTGTCAAAAATTAAAGTTATCTAACTTGGAAAATCAGGCTACATATATTGTCTTCTAAACTCTTTACATTAATGCGTGACTGTACAGTAAACATTTTTATCTGATATTCTAATAAATCCTGTAAATACTGTATGTTTTAGTTGAAATGACATACAGTATATATATATATATATATATATATATATATATATATATATATATATCTTTCCTTTTATACATTTTCTGCACATTGTTGCTTATATTGTTATAATTTCACATATCTGCTATTGTAAACTGCTTTTTTTTCACTTTACTGTTTGTACGTGTGACTTGCTCAACATAAGTCTAGGTCATTACTGGAAAGGGTCACTGAATCAGTCTACTTTCTTGCCCACTATTCTATTTTTACTCTAGACCTGTTCAACTTCAGCCTGGGTCATGAATGCAAGGGGTCACTGGATCAATCTACTTACTTAGTTATGAACTTAATATTAAAAAATAAAATAAATAAAGATTTATAACATTGCCATAATATAAGATAATAGAATTATCTGACCTCAAAGCAGTGACAAGTGGAGTACCACAGGGTTTCATCCTGGGACCTCTCCTGTTTGGTATCTACTTCTCTGAAGTACAGGCTAACACAGAAGGCCTCTGGCTAACGAAGTCCGCAGATGACTGCAAACTAGGAGCCATAGTCAAGTCCCCAAATGATGTGGACATCCTACAGAAGGGGCTCGCTGAGACAGATGCCTGGTGTCAGAGCCATGGCCTCAAGCTCAATGCCAAAAAGTGCAGTGTCATCCCCCTTTGGTAAAACTCTGTACCCATGAACTACCACATAGGCAGTAATCTACTTAACACCGAATGTGTGATAGGAGACCTTGGGACCCAGGTGGACAGTAGTCTCTCCTTTGATAGTCACATTGCCACAGTAGTCAGGAAGTCCTTCTATGTGGCACACCTCATCATAAAAGGGTTCTCATCCAGGAAAAAAGAGGTCATTGTTCCCCTCTACTCGACACTCAGACCCACTATAGAGTACAACGCCCCTTTTGGAATGTACCTCACAAGACATCTGCAGCAGCTGGAAAGGCCACAGGATTACTGACCTCAAACAAATGCCCTACACTGACAGACTCAAAAAACTCCATCTTTACTCCATAGCATATCGCCTACTCTGAGGTGATCTCTGCCTAACATATAAACTATGTCAAACTCAGAGCTGTTGGACATGCTACACCTACAGAAATCCCAATCCCTCCGAGCTACACGCTCTAGCAACCTAAACCTTGTCACCACAAAACAGGACATTCTGGAGGGATAGATTCCTGTCCCAGAGACTTCCCATACTCTGGAACAGGCTACCCATCTATGTCAAGCAAAGTTCTTCATTAGCACTCTTCAAGAAAAATCTTGATGAGCGGATGGGAAATAGGAAATACACCCCAGGGATCACTTCTGTGTCTCTGCTCGACAGTGGTACAGGAAAATAACTTTCTTGGGAGGTGTAAGCCAGGGAACCTTGTTGGCTAGGCTTATGTAGGCCCTTGGTCCGATAGCCTAGTACCTACCTATTAACCTATGATCCTTTCTAACTCCATTTTAGGCATACTAGCTCCCATGCTTCAGGCTAGCTTTCCACATAGTTATTATTAAAAACCTCCAATCTAAAGTCTATTTCTGAATTATAAAGTCTTCAGCATTAATATAAAGTGTATTAAATTAGACTAAAAAGTACACTTGTGTAAGGCCCTCACTATAACAGTAATGACTGATGTGATCCCCCTCCCCTCACAGTAACAGTATGGGTATTCACGCTTCTCCAAAGGGATTTTATACTGGCCAAACCATTTCTTAGTGATGAGTAACGATATACAGTTCGTGAGCTGTGGCTGGCTGCAAAGTAACTGTGCAAAATAATACTACTAGAGTGAGTATGCTCAGATCTAGATGTGATGCCACGAGTGCTAACATAAAAAGCCAAACAGAAAACTGATGAAATGAAGCTTAAGAGAACTTGTATAAGATATAGACTGCAACAAGTCAGTAGTTACTTTCCCTTTTCCAAGCTAAATGGTACACAAGGAAGTTGCTGCTCATTCACAAATGCCATGCTGTCATGGCATGTGATACACCTCATACTGTGGATACTAGGTGACAAAATTCAAGCATCTGCATTCAAATTGTTGCTGCAGATATAATTTGAGGTGCATAGCAAAGGTAACTACTTTAGGTACTGTGTAAAACTACTCCTTTGAAAGGGGAATTTTGACAGGATTGCTAAAGTGCATCCATTACACTTTATCAACCTACAAATTACATCAGACCTGTTCAAGGCAAAATTATAATCTAGCACAGCAAACACATTTTCCTCAGTTATCCTGCCCATCAGTACCTTTTCTTGCCCAAATGTTAATCCATCATACTGACCTGGTGGCACGATATAAGTTTATTAAGGCTGACTGCCCATATTCATCAAATTCAAACAATAATATAGCAAACGGACTGGCAACATAGAAGAAAGTGTCATGTAAACAAGGTAAGAGCATACAAAGGTGGAAAGAGTGTACCGTTACTTTAACACAAACCCTTTAGCCATGTATGTTATATTACATAAATGACATTTCAATGACTGATTTTATAATAACTGGACTGGTTCAGTATAAACCTAATCACCAACATTATATGTAAAGCTCCAACAAATATGTCTTGGACAACAGCTGCAGCAAAAGAACCCCTGCTTTGGAGACCATGAACTAAAGATCAGATGGCCACCTCGTAAGCTGATGTGGAATTTATAAGTAGCATAAACCACCGCTGTCTTGTTGGATTTTAGTTTGACCACCTCATAAATTGATGTGGAATTTATTCTTCTGAAACAAAAAAGTAGTATAAACCATTACTGTCCTGTTGGATTATAGTTTGGTGGATTCGCGAAGAGTTTTGTCTCTCAGATTACAACAGAATCCAGTGCACATGGCTATCCAGTTAAAGATGGTTTGTCTTCATACAGGACAACTCAGTCTATCAGTACTAAAGGAAGCAAAGGCCTGATAAAATTTTGGATACATTTAGCCCTAGAATTTTAGGAGGCTATTAATTTTCTTGGCCTTATCTCATGAAAAATCCATTCTCCTGTATGTACAGATAAGAGAGAATAATTAACGTAATATATCCCATGGGCCACCACTAACAAAAGATGGTATGAACATCTGAAAGCTGTTTTAATTGGGTCATAATGGAGAGTAGCAATCAGTGCACTACATTATTATTCATATATGCTATTAAAAAACTGATAAAAGTGATCTAAAACCTTAAAGCAGCTGATAGTTCTCAGAGCATAGATTTCTGTGGTGGAACTAATAAAAAGATTTCTGCATACAAATAAGTAATGCAAATTAATTTGGTTATAACTTACAGACTAACACTAAATCATATCAACATTGGAATCTAAGAATGCTTCATTCTATCAGTAAACTTTTTCTAGTAAAAAGGCATTGAAGCTGCTCTTCATTAAAGCCTCAAGATCTGATGCTAACCCCAAAGCTCCGGAGAAGATCAGAAGTTCAATAAATACAAACTCTACCCCAAGAAACCGCCAAATAATAATGCCAATAATTGAAGAAAACAGAGACAGAGAGAGGGAGATAAAGTGAGAGAGACTTGCTACCTAATTTATGTAAAACCAAGGATTTAGTGGTACCCTCAAAAAGTAAAACAGATAGATTAATATAATACAAGCTAATCTAATATTAAAAATTAAATGTAGGTGAGTCACTAAGATTGCAGAAAGGTCAAAACAGATGTTTTGCAGAAAAATCTGAATTCTAACAAGATTTTTTTTATTTCTCCTAGAGAAAAGTAAAGGGAAATAATTTGTACTTGAACTTCTTCAAAACGTTGTTGCCACTCTAGTGCCATAGAAGGATAAAGCCCTGACTGCAGCCCAATTGACAGGGGTTTGAGTAGTGGCTAGGGGAACTGATGAAGAATAAAGAAGATGGATGTGCCCATTGTGGATGGTGGGATGTGTGCACAGACAAACACATGATGGGAGCTTCCTGGTGGAGACTGCAAAGCCAAATTTCAATGCACTTCAGCATAGGGGTGGTGAAGCATGCTGACATCAGCTCCATGCATGTGTGGCATGGTTTTGCATAGTCTGCCCACATAACTTAAAAAAGAGTTCCGTAGAATATTCACACACTAAATTAATACTAGGAAAAACACTTTCAACAACTGGCATCCTTCATTCAAAAAGTCTCCTTAAAAAGAGATCAGTTTCAAACTAAAAGGACTCTATACAAGAAAATTCTGTTAAATACATGGAAATGATAAAAGGACTTCCCAACAGAAAACAAACAATAAGGACATGGAATGCCTTAATTATGTAGGAGACAACTTAAAAGAGGAAGAAAGTCAAACTGAGTTTTTACTGAAGCAGCATTCACTGCTAATAGATAAAATGGAAGAGCTTGAGAATAAGGAGAAAAGGAATAAAGAAATGTTGGCGTCTTAGACAACTTAGTGAAAACTCATACCATATAAAGTCTTTCTAAGTGGCTGGCACAAATCTTGAAACTACAAGAAACATTCTCATGTGGTAATTAAACAACCATCAACAGAAAAAGCAGCACCAACTCAACACCTAGATTATCTTACTCAAATAAAGGACTGGTAATGAAAACAGCTTGGTCAAAATCTTCAACTATAGCAGCAGAAGTGTTATGAAATTTGATAAAGTCCATGTTGTCATATTACTGGAATAAATGAGCATACTGACTCTTAGTGAAAACCTTAAACAGAATGGAATAAAGACTGATTTGTTTCCAGCAAGGAGAAAACAGCATCACCCTTCAGGTACAAAAGCCTTTAGCAGACTTGAATAAACTATGGCATATATACAGAAAAAAATACCATAACTCATAATAGTAGTAGTAATAATAATAGCAACATGACAGACTGGATGTTTTTTGTGTACCTTACAGAAGTGGTCTGAGAAAGAAAATTGGCAGGCTGTAGTTCCCAAGAAATCCCAGATAGAAACCAATATAACAATCCCAAATGAGAAAATAAAAATGTAAAGTCTACACAAATGAAAAAGGACTATTGTACAGAGGATATATATGCCTTTGAGGTGATGTGGCAGTGCAGTTGTGGGAATTCTGAGAGGGCTTCCTACATGGTAGCTATAAGAAGGAATGCAGCATTAAAACAGATAAAACATATATGAGTACGTATGTGCATGTTCTTTTATTTCTTCTATCTGGTGTGTTCACCAAATAATGAATCTTAACAGATGTGAGGATTAAGGAGTGAAATTTTCTACTAATGATCATTAGCATACAGAAGTACTTTTCACTGCTAAGCTTAAGTTACTATCAATGAACTATACACTTCATAGAAGAGTAACAAAGTTAGGGGAATAATAATCTATGCTACAGGGAACATAATGGAACACGTAGGAGGGAAGGAGAAGTAGGAAAAATGAGGAAGAGTTATCCAGATTATAATTAGTGCTCTTAACTTGGGGGGGTGTAAATAATAAAAGCAAACTGCAACTTACACAAAGAGGAAGTATATGCACAAATGGGAAAAGGGGTTGTGGATGGGTGGATGGTGCATTATAAGAGTATGCTAAAGCTTCTCCCTAGAGAAAACAATTGTTTGCTATAAGCTTGTAAAACAGGAAATATGTGGATGTTATAGGTCCCCAAATTCTTATTTCTAATTGAACTATAAGGGTAGCTAGAATTAGTTGTTTTATAAGTTGTATTTATAATATAGTTTTATTAAAAGGTGAACAAAAGCGCTAAAATCATTGTGTCCGACTTCCAATTTCTTGGACATGTGCTAATCTTTTTACTTTTTTAAGGCAGGGCACTTCATTAAATGTATGGGGATACAAAACACTGTTCATGCAAGACATGCATATAATACTGTTAATGTAAAAACTAAAAACCTCATTTCAAATGTATGCATACTTATAATGAAATACATTTTACTTAATGAATTTCTCACTATACTGGATTTTAATTAAGTGAGTCTGATATTAACACTGCAGTGTATAGCAGTCATATATAATGAGGTTTGCATATGTTTGCTTAAAATATGCAAAATATGCAAGCTAAGTTACAAAAAATGTATGAATGAATATAAGCTTAGCTATAAAATGCACAAATGAATACTGAACATATGCTAAGCAATAAATATTGCATGAATGAATATAGGGCAATCTAAACAAACTGTATGTTAGACTTGCTGTTCTCTGCCTGCATTTGATTTTTAATTGAAATTTTTAATTTAATGTTTGGTTACTTATATGTTTTATCTTTTTCTTATATTGTATTTTGTTTTAAGTTTTTGTTCTTTGGAGTTTTAAGAGGCCTTGGTTAGGGTCAGTTAGAAAAGAATTCCTTTGCAGACAGTAAATAACATACAGCTGATTAGTGATAGGAACTGAGAAATAGCACTCCTTATTTAACTAGAAATTGTTAGAGGCATCTTTATTTAGCTGTAGTGCTTGTTAGACTTAGACGTGCTGTTCTTCGCTTGCATTTGATTTTTCCCACTTTTCCACCCTACTGCTGTTGTACTCTTAAACTTGTCATCTTTTGAGTTGCTCGTCCCTACCATAAAATTGATTTTGGATACTCCTCTCAGTCCCATCTCATCAGCTCATCCCACTGAGTACTGGGGGATCAGTTGGGAAGGCCTACTTTTTAGTCTCTTAAACTTGAATTATTTTCTGTTTCCTCCCGTCCCACTTACTTAAAAATGTTCACTTTATTCCACTACTTTTACTGTATCTGTGCTTCTTCCTAATATTACTTTATTTAGCTTTTTGCTGCATGATCTTAAAGTGTTCAGTTTCATTTAATTTGCTGCATTTACTAATGCTTGTTAGTAGCTTGATTAAATTGTAACTGCTGTTCTAAGCCTCCTAGTTTTGACTTAAGCATTTGGGCTTCAAACCAGTTATCTAACACAAAGAAGGCATGTGGCATCTACAATATTGTGGGAGAAGTGGTAGCTTACACCTTTCTAAGGTGTGAATTGCTGGTTGAAGGCTTGTGTCATTCTAAAAGTGTCTTAGTTCTGGTTTAAGTGCTTGGGATTCAGGCCAGCTATTTTACATTAAGAAGGTTTGTGGTCTACACTTCTGTGGGAAGAGAGGGTAGGCTCCACCCTTTTGAGCTGGGGATTGCTAGGATAGGCTTATTGTGCCTGTTATTCTAAGTGCATTGTTCTGATTTAAGCACTTGGGCTCCACACCAGTTATTTTACATTAGGAAGCGTTGTGGTCTACATTCTTGGGAGAGGAGAAAGTAGCCTTCACCCTTCTGCTAGGGATTGCTGGTGAATGCTTATTGTACCTGTTATTATGTGTCTTTGTTCTCATCTGTGTTCACTCTTGTGACATTACTGTCCAGATATATAAATATATATATATATTTTTTTTTAACTACTAGAGCATCTAGTTTGCTCATGGCAGAACATTGCACATCAAGCTGCTTGTCATATTGACTTGTTCAATATTTAAGTTTTCCTCACTCCTCACTAGTAGTTCAGTGGCCATGAATATGCACCTTCCCGGCTCTCTGTGTAGCCATTCTGGTTGACATGGGTATTCGGAGGCATTGTAGTGACTGCCTCATGTAAACTGGCAACCCCCTCATTCTTAATAAAACAGACAGTGCATGCAAGAGATTTAAATACACTTTGACTCTGGAGGCAAAACTCTCTCATACAACCAAAACCAATCCTAAATAGGCTGTCAGTGACACTTACACCATGCCTACTGCAAAGGGTAAAGACCCTACACATAAAACTACTTCTGCGAGGCACTTACAGATAACCTTCCTAAAACACTAAGACCTCCTGCACAGTACAATCAAAGAAAGGGTCCTCAGCCATCATGTAAACACTCCATTAACACACCATCTACAGCTATACATAGTAACGCTGTATCCAATGCCTCCACTGCTAAGCCATTAAGGCAAACCTGCACACAGTCAAATTTCCTGGTCATTGGTGATTCTATTGTGAGGCACACCAATGTCCCCCTCACCAGAATGAGTGAGGACAGACTCAAAGTTATCTGCCTTTCTGGGACTAGGATCTATCAAGTCACACAAGAATTCAGGTCACTGAACTACAGGTACCAGTATGACTTTGTCACAGTCCATGTGGGAGTTGATGACCTGAGACAAACCTCTCTTGACTATATGACGTGAGCTCACTGATTATGTGTCTCAGGCAGCAATTAGTCTAGCTCTGAGCAGCCTACTATCTTTTCAATGGATGAGTCTACGTTACCAACAGAAAATGACTGATTTTAACAACTGACTTAGCTTCTGGTGTCAGTCCAAGGGGGGGGGGGTGGTATATGGTATAATATTTGACAGCCTGAGAGAACATGGCTGACACACTACACTGCTTTGTCAGGGATGATCTGCACTTACCATCTCTAGGCTTTCAGATATTGGCAAAGACCTTGTCCACCCCCATAGCTCCTTTTTTAGGCAATGCCAAACTGATAAACCTACCTACTAAACTGAACCTATAAAAAATATCTTAAGTCTTAACAAGAAACTCCACTCGCTGCAAACTTTCCTCTCCCTGGAGGGTGTAGACATATGTGTAGTAATGGAGACATGGTTTAAAGTCACTAAGAGTACCCCAACAATGCAAGGTTATAATCCCTTTCACACGTTTAAACCAGCTACTGCACAGGAGGGAACTAAAGGAGGAGGAGTCTCAGTCTATATTAAAACCAACCTCACATCCTGACTAGTTAAAGTGTATGACCCACTGGAACTCATACATGTGCAACTCACAATAAACAGGGTGTCATACCATATCCTTGCGACATATAGGTCCCTCTCCATGTCCCAGGAAACCCATACTACCTATCCCAATGTACTAGAGTTCCTCACCATTCAACCGAATACTATATTCATGGGCAATCTCAACTACCCCTCTATAGATTGGGAATTCCATACCACTTCTAATGCACAAGCCCAGTAATTCCTAAACTTTGCTTAATACCAACATCCTGGAACAGTTGGCTCATTCTACTGCCAGGGGTACACACATCTTTGACCTTGAACACTAGGGGCCGCTGTTCCTCACCCAATGTAATATCTTCCTTTGTCAGATCTGACCATAAGGCAGTATTTACTTGAAATAAAAATTAAATCCAGGGATCCAGCAAAACCAAAAACCTTTAGGAACTATTCCATGGCTAACTCTTCCTACTAACAACATATTGGCTGAATTCCAAACACCCCCAAACTCAGTAAACGCCATACAGTACACTGAGCTATATACAAAATCTCTGTGCAGCCAAAGAGCGAGCTGTGCCCACTCATATTTAAAATAAGACAAGCCACCCTGGTGGAATCACAATATCAATCAGTAATACAAAAAAAGGAAAAAATATTTTGGCCAAGCATAGAGGGAACAAATCCATACATATTTTAAACAGGCAGTTAAGAAGATTAATTAATACTTCAAAGGCTAAATTTGAAGACAAAAAAAGCTTCTCCGGCCAAGGACAACCACAAAGCTTTCTACAGCTATGTCTCTAACCTCGGAGGAAATACACAACAATGCACAGAACTTATTGTAAATGGCATCACCATCACTGAACCAGAGGCCATTGCCAACCTTCTGGCTGACAAACAGCTCACATTCCATCCCCACTCCCATCACAAATAGTCCAAAGGAAATACCCCCAACCATTGCTAGGGAGGAGATCATAAATGCACTTTCCAAGGCCAAACACACTGCAGCAATAGGCTCTGATAACATATTGGGATGTTTAATAAATAGCATATAACTGGTCCAACTGAACCACTTTTCAACTGCAGCCTTCTGTCAGGTTTTGTGCTCAAGAAATGGAAGATAGCTACAGTCATTCCCCTGCACACAGGAGGTCCAACCAATGATTCAGGTAACTACAGGCCCATAACTCTTACCAGCCTCATATGTAAGGCCATGGAAAGAATAATCATGGACATGATAAATGAGGACATAGGTAACTTGAATATGCTGTACCCATCACAATTCAGTTTTGTTAAAGGAAGATCATGCCTATTAAATTTGGACTTTTTTGAGAGGGTCACTGAAACATTGGATGAAGGCAAGACTGTGTACACAGCTTACCCCCACCTGGCCAAGGCTTATGATACAATACCCCACTCATATATTATAGACAAGCTTACTAATTTTAGGTATAAAACCTTTTATCACCCACTGGATAACCAACTGGTTCACGGATAGGACCCAGGAGGTCAAAATAGGTAAGGCCACCTCCACCAAGAGGCCAATCACTAGCAGAGTACCCCAGGGCTTGGTACTGAGCCTTTTCCTTTTTGGCATCTATTGCTCTGAAATGGAAGCAACTGCTGAAAGTTTATGGCTGACTAAGTTTGCAGATGATTGCAAACTGGGGGTTATCATCGACTCCCCTGCACACACTAGCATTCTTCAAGAAGTTCCATCTCTGACTAACAAATGATGCCAAAGCCATGGCCTTAAACTCAATGCTAAGAAATGTATAATTGTACCCTTTGGGAAGTAAACCATCCCAGATAAATAACATGTTGATAATACACCCCTAAGAGTCGACCCAGTTGTTAAGGATCTAGGTATGCACATAGACAGTAGCCTTATCTTCGACTGCCTTGTGGGCAGAGTGGTGAGGAAATCCTTTTATGTTGCACAACTTCTAAGTATGGGCAAGGCATCTAGGTCCAAAGAGATTGTTATCCCACTGTACTCTGCCCTTATCAGACCAATCAGAGTACAACACTCCCTTTGGTACATACTAGACCTGGAATTTGCAGCAACTAGAGTGACCTGAAAGGTTCCTTACAAAAAGAACAGAAGGTGAAATAAACCTGCCTTATACAGAGCACCTTAAAGCCCCTTCCCTCTACTCAATCTACAACAGATTGCTGAGGGGGTGATTTATGCCTGGCTTACAAGGCATCCACAAACCTCACACTTCTGAATCTCCTGCATATTCGCAAGTCAAAGAGTACCAGAAATATAAGGTCTAGGGACCTGGATTTTGTCTGTGACTTAAACAGAACATGCTGGAGAAACAGATATGAGATGAGTCCAGTAGAGTGTCCCTCCTATAGAACAGCCCAGTTTAAGCCCAACCTAGACAAGTGGAAGGGGAATAGGAAATTTACACTAGGCCTGGCACCTATGTCCCTTATGGAAAGAGGTAGCCTTTAAATGCCTGGTCATGTCCTACTTGGATACAGGACATCATTATTCTTTTGGGAAAATTTGGCTAGGCTTAGAAAGCCCCCCCCCCCCGGTTGTTAGCCTAGTAGAAGTCTATGAATAAAGACTATGTTAAAACATTTATAAACAACAGACAAGCTTAACAGCTATTCATAAATATATCTTAATAAATGTTACTACTGATGTTACCATGGAGAGGTGGGAAAGAAAAGAAGAAAGAAGAGATTAAAGATCCAGAAAATGCATCAGAATTTTCAATGTACTGACTGAAATAGTCATTAATCTGATATACATACAACTGACATCTTTAAGTTAATATCACTAAAATGTAATATTATTTCTTTTCAGTTTCACTACTACCCACCCTCTTCCCCTTTTCACTTTTTTCCTCTCTCTTCTCCTATAGAGATACTGATATATAAAAACAAGGAATAGCAACTGAAAGAAGCAGAAGACGAGTATGGTGATTAGAAAGAAACAGACATAAGTGAAAGATAAGAAAAAGGGAAGTGGTAAGGGGATTAGGGATAAACATAAATAAGAAAATGAAAGAAGATGAACAAAATGTAATAAATAAAGGCTTCTATAAATGGCAAAACAAAATGGAAAATGAAGGATAGGATAGAGACAGAGAGACAAAAGAGAAAGAAAGATATGGTGATAACAAAGATAAGAGTGTGAGAAGAACAGTGGACGAGGAGAAGAGGGGATGGAGAAAGTAAAATGCAAAATATGCCAATTGATTTTTGATGTCAAAACCCAATTATAAATAATGAATAATAAAAGTAAAATACATTAGCATCACTAGCAAAGACATGATATATCAGAAACAAAATACAAGACAAATATTGCTAATAAATAATATATAAACAGGATTGAAATACAATGCTGACTGAAGTATGAGGTAAAGACCACCATAAAATACTAATATGTTCAAATGTGAAGGACAATGCACCAGCCTGCCGAATTCTGTTATATAATATACTTATTCATACTATGAGAAAATTAAACAATAACTGAACAGCAAATTAACAAAGATTACCATATGTACTTAAAGAATGAATAAAGGCAGATGAGAAAGTAGACATAATTGATAATGTAGAAATGGAGTTGATGTGGTTATAGGTCTAGATAAACAGACAAGTCACAAGGAGATTCATAATTAGTCACAATTTTTATTTCCTTCTCTTTTCTGTGAGAACAAAATAAATCCAACCTTTCTGGATATAAATAAATTGAAATGAAGTAGCTAGTATATTTAATTGTATACATCTGGAAGAGGAAGTCTGCTTAAACTAAATTAAACCAGGAGGCAATGGACATGAATGTTTGATTTAACTGGTTTAATGCTATGAAAAGGTTACATACAGATAATATACTTTGCACATCCTCGGAAAATTTGTTTAATTTAGTGAACAGCAAGAACATTAGTAAAATGCTGAAAACATTAATACTAACAAGCTGAGCATCAGGATGTGTTACTAATAAAACACTTAATATAGGAATAATAACACAATTAATTAAATTAATGTTGCATGAGAAACATTAATGGTATAAATAGTGACTAGAAGTGATATTGTGCACCTAATATATAAACATCTAATAAAGCAGAATTAGTTTTCTTATAAGAAATACATATCATGTATTATGAACAAGAACTTATTGCTAATCAGTATACACTTTTATTCTGACCATCATATAAACAACAGAGAAGAGGAGTTATACTGTGGGAGGGAAAACAACATTATGCTGAAGATAACATACAAGTCAAGGAAGTAATTTTTATAATGAATGTACTAGAGTACCAAAATGGAATAATTACATTAGCAAGCATATCAGATTCCTGCCTTGGGAGCATTTATTTTCAAAACAAAATCATTAGATACATTAACAACATTAAAGTCTTGATATTAATAGGAAATTGTAACTGTGTGCAGGTTAGATAACTCAGATGTGTCAGCAGCTAAACCACTACCAATAGCAGCATCTGCAAAAGCTCTACAGACTTAGTAAATACATTAAACTTAAAAGATTTGAACAATATGAAGATATTTTCTGTTTAATGTATTTACCATGTACCTGAGCATGTGCCTTTGTACTTATAGACTTTTCACAAATATCTGGTACAAAGACATGCATAGGTAAAAGTTTTGTTTAAAACAAGTCAATTTATAAAAATGAATTTAAAATAATTTTTCCTTCATCAGACCATAATATGTTTATGTTTAAAATATAAATGATTCTAAAATAGCTATTATAAATATAATCCCAGTTTACACTGCTATATTAAAAAAGGTTTAAATAATGCTTTTTTAAAGAAATTAAACAATTTTTAGAATTCAGTGCTAAAGAATAAATTGATATATACATATTTAAGAAAAAAATTAAAAATTATAGTTGGGAGGATTATAGCATGGAAAATTAAGGAATGGATAAATCATTTGATATACAACAGAATGTTAATATTGTTAAACTAAAAGAACAGAACAAAAAAGAAATTCAGGGACACTGATCGCATTAAATAAAAACTACCAATAAATCTTAAAACCATAACATAGCAGCAGCTTTAAAGAGAATCAAAAACAACACACATTCAGGAATACCTAAAAGTTTGCACTGTCTAGCAGACAGATCTAAGATAATATTGTAATGACTCAACTAATCAAGGAGCCTCAATCTTCACCACTGGCACCAGTGGGGGATGTTCACTGACAGGATGACAAGTACATAAACAGTATTTCGACATGCAGTTCTCTGCATCAAGTGCAATTTCCCTTAAGAGCACACAGAGACCATAGTCAATCCGGGGTGGTTTCTCCCTCTTTCTCCAGATTCCCACTAAGACTCCCCACTGGCACAGCTATATTGTTGAGATCTCAGTTGTGTGGCCAAGTCAAGGCCTCCATCACCCTCTCTGTCCAACCAGTGGTTTGTGTCTCTGCTCAAGTAGCTGACACACACACTCTTTGGGGTATGAATTACACACACACACACACACACACACACACACACACACACACACACACACACACACACACACACACACACACACACACAGAGGAAAGGCTGGCACAGGTTTACTAGCTATGCCCCCTTTTGCCCAGACTATAAGGTAGTTATCACTGCCACCAGCCAACTCCTTGTCAGCTACTTTAAGGCCCTAAATAAATGGTGCACAATCTTACTGTGCAATATTAATATTAATACAGATGGGAGTGTGACCAAGAGCAAGGCTATTAGGAGTGTCCCATACAGTGTCACCAAATAAATGTGCAAGTACTCTCAAAACTTAAATATCTCTAGACAGATCAGCCACAATGAAAGGTTTAAATATATTAAAATAATAAAAGAACAAGGAAATACTCAGTATATATTCACAGTGACATCAGAGTTCAAAATCACAGGAAATATTTAAGACAACATTGCAGGACACTCTCAGAAAATTACCTAAACTAAGTTTGCTATATTCCTGATTATATCCAAGAGAATTGTACCGTTCCCTAGTAACTTACTTCATCAGAGCAAGTCGGGTGTGTGGTGAATGGCTCTTGTCAGATCCAAGACAAAATACAGAATGCACTGTCGCTTTAAGAGACTTTAAATTAATATCTCAAATATTACTGCTGGGATAGCTTGCAGAATTACCTCATTTCTCGTCATCTAACTCTATTTCAAGTGAAATCACCACTGCAGGGAAGCTGACTATATTTAGCATCTACCTGTGAAAATACATAGACCTCGGATCTTTGGCAGATACTGGAAGTCATAAAACAATTATATTCCTTCACATTTCAAGACTAGTAATTATTTCATCCTAGAGACAATACAGAAAGTTCCCCAGTTTTAGACATTGTGTCTCCTTGCTGCAATTGAAACTGAAAGATACCATATTTTATGGCATATGAATAAAGTAATTTAATTTCAGTTATTTTCCTAAAATTTGCTGGACTAAAGTTATCCTCCTGTATTCAAGTTTCTACTGTTAAAATATATACATTTAGACAGTTACAATAGTGCGTGTGCATTTCTGTTTTCCTCCAGAAGGACACACTGTGGATGCATTTCAAACACAAACATGTTATAAAATATCTTTTCAACACACGTCTCAACCAGTTGGATATACACATGACATACAGTTCTAATACATTTGTAACACAAGAGTCTTACACAAATCATTTTGATATTCACCAATGACATATAATTATTTACAAAAATCCAGCTAGCTGGCAAGCATCTTCCTTTGTCACAAATAGCTAGATTAAATCATACATATACTGTTAGAATTTGAAAAATACAAAAAATAAATAAGTACATAAATAAACTGATGCAGAAGGCACATTATAGTATTTTAAGGTTTATCGTGACTCATTAAACAATGGAATCATTTGCAACAGTAGATATGATTAAAATTATATAGCTCATTAAAACAGCATGAACAAAAAATCAACAGATAAAAACATAAATACTTATCCTAACAATAACTAATTCAAAATTAGTCCTACAAAAGAAAATAATAATAATAATAATAAAAGAAAATGCAGTTCTGGGAATAGCTAGATTAACACTTGAATTATAAAAAAATAAACACAAAAAGAAATGCAGATGTTAAACAAAGTCTTTACTAAAATACAAAACGACAATCAAATTCCTGTGTCACGAAAGTAGTCTAATTCATATTTTAAAGCAAGACTCACTCTTTAATACCGATTTCAATTTTGATATTTTAATTTATGCTGTCAGAATAAGAATTTATTCATCTTCACGGGTTTATAGATAAGTACTAGGCTAGCTGCTCGAGGGTCATTTTAGGCTTAGCCAATTCATTTCTGAAGGTGAGAATCAAACCCTGTAGCTTGTGTTTGTGAAGTAATGCCCATGACTGTTAAGCACCCACACACACACACACACACACACACACACACACACACACACACACACACACACACACACACACACACACACACACACACACACACACACCAACTGAAAAACATCCCAAGATCAAACAGGATTTAAAATAAATAGTCAAATTCATGATAATATTAAAAGTAACATTAATATATTACACTGGAATTATAGAGAAGAACTAGCCACTGCAAGCTTAGACACATACAGCTTTTGATAAACTTAATTGGGAATATTTATTTTTGGTATTATAACATATGAGAAGATAAGATTCCTTTAGTGTCATTATACAACGAATGTTGTAGCACTCCTCCTAAAGTGCATTCACATATAATGAACATGAATAAATAAGAGACTACAATAACCAAACAATACAATGTTGTTGTATCTTTTGGCTTTTCCCGATTAGGGGTCGCCACAGCGGAACTCCGGTCCGTTAATGATTGGCAGTAGATTTTTACGTACCGACCTGCCAGGCCTGACGCACAACCTTCAACGAAGGTACGCCTGTTCACACGTCTCCACACAAAAGACGCTTTAGCTGAGAATCGAACAGGACAACATCTTACTGTGAGGCGACAATGCTACCGCAGTACCACCACCGCAGCTAATACCAAACCAAACAATACAATATAATGCAATATAATACAGTAGTAAGCAACTAAGTTATTGCCAGAAATGGTCTTCATCTGTCAATCCTGGGATTTCAGCTACTGGCTAAGGCTCTTGCCACCTCCATGGTGCCTTTTTTTAGGCAGTGTCGCAAGGACAAAATTCCTGACAAAAAAACTCCATCTAAAAACAACCTCTGGTTTATGCTGCTAAATGCTAGGAGTCTTAACATGAAACTGCATTCACTGGAAGCAGTTATCACCTTGGAAAACACAGACATTTGTGCAGTCACAGAGACCTGGTTCAAGGCTGTAGAGAGCACCCCAGTCATACCATGTTACACCTCCTTCCACATGTTCAGACCACAAACTGAAGGTGTGAAAACTAAAGGAGGCAGTGTAGCAATATTCATTAAAGATAAATACACTTCCAGATTGGTTAAACAGTATGATCCCATGGAGATAATTGAGGTGCAATTAACTGATGGTAGGACACTTATTCAAGTCACTGCCAGATACAGGACCCCCCCCCCATGAACCAGAATACCCACTCTATCTATTTGGATCTACTTGAGGCTATCAAGATAAATCAGAACACCATGGTTTTGGGCAACTTTAACTACCCATCCATTGACTAGGTAAATTACTCATGCTCAAACTCACTTGCCCAAAGGTTCCTTGAGTTTGTTAACTCCAATGCCCTGGACCAGCTAAATGACACCCCCATAAAGGATGCCAACATCCTGGATCTGGTACTTACCAATATGGGGGACCACTGTAGCACCCCCACTGTGAGGTCTTACCTGGTGAGATATGACCACAAATCAGTCTCATTCAATTTAACTATCACACCTGATCCCTCAGCAACAACTAAACTAAAAAAAACTTTTCCAAAGCAGATTATAACTTCTTACAGGATGGTATAAATAGCTTCACTGCACCTCCCCCCTCACATGGAACTGGCAACTATGCCAAGTTCTACACCAATGCTTTATACAAACACCTGTATAACTGCATTGCCTCAGCTGTGCCTGATAGAACCAAAACAAGCTCCTCAAGGAAGAGCAAACTTGCCTGGCAGACAACTGCCATAAACAAGCTTTACAATAAGAGGAAGAAATGGCTGTCTAAGAGTAAGAGGGAGAGAACCCTAAACTGAAAATGCTCCTTCCTCAGCTGAAACAAGCAAGTAAGACTTCTTGTGAAGTCCTCCAAAGCAAACTAAAAATCCAAATTAGCTTCCTCAACTAAGGACAACCATAAAGCATACTTTAATTACATCCGTAATCTAAAAGGAAAGACCCAGATTTGGGCATAACTAGTAGTTAACGACAGCACATATACTGAGCCTGTGGACAAAACTAACATGTTGGCTGACAGGTTCTGTGAAAACTTCACTCCCCTGTCCCTGCCACACACACCCCATGACATCCCTAACACCTGTCTCCTACCTTGTATCACTAAAGAGTAGGTTGTAAACACCCTCTCTAAGACCAATAACACAGCATCTATGGGACCTGATAACATCCCAGTCTGTGTCCTACATGTGCTCCAACAAGAATTAGCAACACCACTGGGTACTCTTTTCAATCTTTTCAATCACAGTCTAAGCACCAGCGTCATCTTAGCTGAATGGAAAAGGGCCACCATTATCCCCTTGCACAAAGGTGGTACTTTCACTGACCCTGGGATGTACAGACCTATTAGCCTGACTACCCTTATCTGCAAGGCCATGGAGCAAATCATCATTGACCTTATCAACAAAGATATAAGCCCAAATACTTGACCTTACTTAGTTTGGATTTGTCAAAGGGAGATCATGCCTGTTAAACCTGGTGGACTTCTTCCAGACAGTCACCAAACCCCTGGATGAGAGGAAAGCTGTGCATACAGCCTACCTAGTCTTAGCCAAGACTTTTGGCTTTATCACCTATTCAAGCATCACTGAAAAAACTCACCCAGATAAGTATCAACCCTTATATCATTAAGATGGGTTTCTAACTGGCTCACTGATAAAACACATATAGTCAAAATAGGGGAATCCACCTCCAGCAGCAGACCTGTAACCAGTGGTGCTCCACAGGAATCAGTCCTGGGATCTCTACTGTTTGGAATTTACTTCTCTGAAATACAAGCAAAAACTAAAGGTCTGTGGCTGACAATGTTTGCTGATGATTGCAAACTGGGAGCAGTCACAGAATCTCCAAATGATGTCAACATCCTACAAGTGTGTCTTACACAAACAAATGATTGGTGGCAAAGTCGTGGCCTTAAGCTCAATGCAAAAAACTGTATTATCATCCCTTTGGTAAGAGTGATGCTCCTACTAACTACCACATCAATATCAACACCCTAAGTACACACTCAGAAGTGAGAGACCTAGACACAGGTTGACAGCAATCATACCTTTGATCACCATGTCTCCATAGTGGTAAGAAGGACATTCTCTATTGCTTGTCTCATAAGTAAGGGCATTGCCTCCAGAAACAAAAGAAGTTATAACCTCCCTGTACTCTTCCGTCATTAGGCCAATAATTGAGTACAATGCCCATTTTGGTTTGTACCTTTCCAAGTACCTGCAACAACTGGAGTGACCACAAATGTTCCTCACAAGGAAAATTCAAGGACTTCAGCACCTGTCCTATGTAGATCACCTGAAATCACAGTCACTTTATTCTGTTTCATACAGACTACTCAGAAGCAATCTCTGCCTTTCATATAAGGTAATCTCTGACCTAAATGCTGCATGTCTGCAAGTCAAATGGTATATGATTTGCTCACTCTTAAGACCGTAACTTGGTATGTGACATTAATAGAACATGCTGGAGGGACAGATGCGTCTCCTAGAGGTTACCAGACCTTTGGAACAGATTTTCACTTCATCTAAACAGAGCACCTCATTGGCCTTCTTCAAACGCAATCTGGATGACTGGATGGGTAACTGTAAATACACTCTACAGGTTCCACCTGTGCCTCGCTTGGACGGGGGCAATAGGTGCTGACCATGGAAATAAGTATAGAACTTGGCTAGGATTGTAAGAGCCCTAGAGCCATTAGCCTAGTAATTTCCTGTGATCCTATTGCACTTGGGTATACTGCACATTAAAGTTATAAAGTAAGGTGCACAGGAATGTAAACATATACCTTAAAGTGCAAATGGCTATTACCTGTACACTCAGTGTGAATATTTAGAATTGTTCAGTTCACGTATGGCCCTGGGATAGAAATCGTGCTTGTGTCTGTTTGTCCAAGATGGAATGGACTTGAACCTTCTGCCAGAAGGCAGCAGCTCAAACAAGTGATTTCCAGGTTGAGAAGGGTCTTTCATGGCCTGTGTGAGCAATTTTGAATGAGAGCAGGAAATTGGAAAGGCTTAGACGATTGCTCCAACTGAATGATAGAGCATCCACCTTCCAAGCTGTGGGATGAAACATTTTTGTGCAAAACTTTGGCAACTGGTAATTTAGTGGAGAAGCGAACAGATCTATGTCTGGAGTCCCCATAACACTGTCAACTTTTGAAACACATGAGGGTCAGTTTCCACTCGTGAGGATCCACAATTTGTCTGCTCAACACATCCGCTAAGGAGTTCTGTGCTCCTGGTAGAAACCTTGCCTGAAGATTGAGGTGTAAACTGAGAGCAGTCTCCCACAAAATCATCGCTTGCCTGTAAGAGGGTACGAATGGGTTCCCCTTGCTTGTTGATGTACCACATGACAGTAGTGTTGTCTGTTTGAATCAACACCTGCCCTGGGTGAAGTAAATCCTTGAAAGCCATCAATGCAAATTGGACTGCTAACATCTCCTTCAAGTTGATATGCAAATGTTGAAGTCTGACAGGCCACGTGTCTTGCACCCATTTTCCATTGAGGTGTGCTCCCCAAGCCTTGTCCGAGGCATCTGTCGTTAGAATCTGACTCGCCTCTGGTCGGGTCACAGAGAGTCCCTTGTTTAGTGACATTCCTGAGCCCACCACAAAAATTCTTTTCTGAATGCAAGGTATTATCTGAATGACAGTGTCTAGATCTTGGCAGTGTTGTGTCCATACATTTTTGAGATACCATTGAAGCTTCCTCATATGCAGTTTGGCATTGGGAAGCACCAGAATACAAGATGCCATGAACCCCAAGGCTTGAAGGACTGTCCTTGCAGTCAGCCTGGACTGTAGAGACATTTGATGGAAATAAAGAGAAAGGCTTCTTTGTTTGTCCGGGGTCAAAAAGGCCATCTGGGATGCTGTATTCAGTCTCACACCCAGAAAGCACATGTCCTGAGAGGGTACTAGACTGGACTTTGTTTCGTTCACAGAATACCCTAGGCATCTTAACACTACCATCACATACTGTAGATGATGCAGAAGATCGTCTTTGTGTTGTGCGATAATCAGGCAATCGTCCAAATAAGGATAAATCTGTATTCCTCTTAATCTGAAAAAGGCTATCACTGGAGCCAGAACCTTTGTGAACACTCTGGGTGCAGTAGATAAGCCAAAGGGCAATGCAGAGAACTGATAATGTAAATTTCCAGCCAGCGCAGGTACCTCCTGCAACTGGGCCTGATAGGAACATGAAGATAAGCCTCTTTGAGATCCAGAGTTACCATCCAGTGATCTTTTCCCAACAGAGGTAAAAGCTGTTGTAACGTCAGCATTTTGAACTTTGGAATGTCCAGATAAGTGTTGAGGATAGATAAATCCAAAATTGGTCTCCACGTGTTCCCTTTCTTTGGTACTAGAAACAGGCGAGAATAAAATCCTAGTCCCACTTCTGACAGAGGAACTGGCTGTATAGCTCCTATTTGAAGAAGTAAAGAAATTTGCTTGTGAGCCTCTATCCTTTGTCGAGGAGGAACGTCTGGCATGCCTTTGAAAGGAGGCAATGTATGGAAATAGAACTTGTAGCCTCGGTTTATAATGTCCAATACCCATTTGTCCTGGGTGACTAAAAGCCAGTTTTGCTTGAAGATTGCTAACTTTCCTCCCAAAGGAGCTGCCAGGAAGAAGAATCTGGCAGCTGAAAATGCAGGTCATTGGGCCTGTTTACGAAAGGACTGGCCTGCCCTCACCTGCAGATTGTGCAGGTGAACTCAAGTTCTAGGCCTGAATGTACTGTGAGCTCTGCCCTGCCACGTCTAGATCTACCGCTAGACAGAGAATCAGGAGAAGGGTAGGTCCACCCCTTAGTAGGCCAATTTCTACTAAACTTTGGAGGTTGCACCTGCAAAAAATCTTTAACAGTCTGCATGGACTTAGCCTTGTCTTCCATTTTCTTCAAAACCGACTCCACAGGGGGACCAAACAAAACCTCAGACTGTAAAGGGGCATCCAGAATTCTAGTTTTAACATGCTCGGACAAATTCTGATCCTTAAGCCAGGCGTGCCTACGAAGAACTGAACCAGTGGCAGCCACCCTAGAAGAGGCCTGTACAGCATCAAAACCACACTGCAAAGAATGCTTACCCACCTGTTCAGAGACATGTACTAAATCCTGCAATTCTTTACACTCTATGCCCTCTGCCAAGGCATCCACTTTAGATTTTAGCTGAGAAAGGAGGAAATTCTGATATTTCAACATATGAAACTGGCAATTTAAAGCCCTCATTGCTAAAGTAGAAGAGGTATACACCTTCTTACCCCATCTATCCAAAGCTCTAGCTTCCTTATCTAGAGGAACCGGATTCTTTACAACAGAGGCTCTGACACCCTTAGGCCCCTGACTAATAGTTTCTGGGTCCGCCCTAGGACTCTTATACAGATATTTATGAGCCTCAGGCACCCTGTAATACCTGTCCGGTTTAACTGGCGCGGAGGCAAAGAATCAGGATTAGGAAGCCTCGAGAAAACATCTTGAACAACATCCAAAACAGAAGGTATAGCCAAGGGTCTATGCTGTGGTAAAAACAAGAATTCCTAAGCCTCTTCCATGAATCAGAGAAATCCTGTCCTTCCCACTTAAAATGCTCCCTCATGGAATGCAGAGTTTCTGAAAATGAAAAATCCTCTGGAGGAGAAGCAGAAGGAGTGGAATCCTCTGCATCAGAATCCGAATAAGGGAAAATCTTGAATATCTTCAGCAGAAGAGTCTGAGTCATCTGAGGCCTGATCCAAACTTTCCAACTCTGGCTCCACCCTGGGCCTCTTATCAGGAGAGGGCATAGAACCTCTAATTAAAGTAATCAAATCTTCTGCCATTTTAAGCATGTGCTTTTTAGGCACAGACCCTGAAGTACCTGGAGGGACACCAGAGGAAGGCAAAACAGACCTGCCCTTAGCAGAAGCCTTAGAAATAGTAGCAGTGGGCTAACCACCTTAGGCATAGAAGGAGAACTGTAACCTGAGAGGCCCCTTCAGCTTGACCTGACTCCTGTGAGGCCACATCCTGCAAAATCAAAGTTTCCCCCTGAGACTCAACAGAAACTTCAGCCGAATCCACCTGCTCCACTGCAGTTTCTGCAGGACCAAGCGTCCTAAACGGACGAATCAACCTGTCTAGGTTTCAAGGATTTGTCTTTCGCGCTTCTTAGGCGGCCGGAAGATCCGACGGCATATTATAATTACACCGCTTACCAAAGACTAACCTAGCACAATCTAACCTTCTTTTTATAGTGCGCTTATTAAACCTAGCACAAAACCGACACCCGACTACGTGGTGGTCCGGTCCCAAACAAGGAATGCAAAGAGAGTGATAATCCCTATGTATCTGTTTCCCACAAGAAATACAATTATTCACTTTTTCTGACATCCGAAATAACTGAGGCAAGAAAAACAAAAATATTCCCCAGCGGGTACTTAGCCCAACTTGGTTTCGGTCTGAAACTCAGAATACGAAAATTTCAGAACGCCGAACGGCACTTGCAACGCTGCTTCTGCATCGGACCATGCGGCAAAAAAGACTGAGGATATGACGTCGGTCATGCGCTTTTATACCCTGACGCTCTGATGTCAGATCTGAGCGCCCATGACCGACGTCAGCCTAATACTTTGGTATTCGGGCCGACCGAGGACAGCGGACTACCCATATGTAAGGACTGCAGCAATGTGAGATGAAGAACATCTAAAGGAGGCAGTGTAGCAATATTCATTAAAGATAAATACACTTCCAGATTGGTTAAACAGTATGATCCCATGGAGATAATTGAGGTGCAATTAACTGATGGTAGGACACTTATTCAAGTCACTGCCAGATACAGGACCCCCCCCCCCCCCCCATGAACCAGAATACCCACTCTATCTATTTGGATCTACTTGAGGCTATCAAGATAAATCAGAACACCATGGTTTTGGGCAATTTTAACTACCCATCCATTGACTAGGTAAATTACTCATGCTCAAACTCACTTGCCCAAAGGTTCCTTGAGTTTGTTAACTCCAATGCCCTGGACCAGCTAAATGACACCCCCATAAAGGATGCCAACATCCTGGATCTGGTACTTACCAATATGGGGGACCACTGTAGCACCCCCACTGTGAGGTCTTACCTGGTGAGATATGACCACAAATCAGTCTCATTCAATTTAACTATCCCTCAGCAACAACTATACTAAAAAAAACTTTTCCAAAGCAGATTATAACTTCTTACAGGATGGTATAAATAGCTTCACTGCACCTCCCCCCTCACATGGAACTGGCAACTATGCCAAGTTCTACACCAATGCTTTATACAAACACCTGTATAACTGCATTGCCTCAGCTGTGCCTGATAGAACCAAAACAAGCTCCTCAAGGAAGAGCAAACTTGCCTGGCAGACAACTGCCATAAACAAACTTTACAATAAGAGGAAGAAATGGCTGTCTAAGAGTAAGAGGGAGAGAACCCTAAACTGAAAATGCTCCTTCCTCAGCTGAAACAAGCAAGTAAGACTTCTTGTGAAGTCCTCCAAAGCAAACTAAAAATCCAAATTAGCTTCCTCAACTAAGGACAACCATAAAGCATACTTTAATTACATCCGTAATCTAAAAGGAAAGACCCAGATTTGGGCATAACTAGTAGTTAACGACAGCACATATACTGAGCCTGTGGACAAAACTAACATGTTGGCTGACAGGTTCTGTGAAAACTTCACTCCCCTGTCCCTGCCACACACACCCCATGACATCCCTAACACCTGTCTCCTACCTTGTATCTCTAAAGAGCAGGTTGTAAACACCCTCTCTAAGACCAATAACACAGCATCTATGGGACCTGATAACATCCCAGTCTGTGTCCTACATGTGCCCCAACAAGAATTAGCAACACCACTGGGTACTCTTTTCAATCTTTTCAATCAAAGTCTAAGCACCAGCATCATCTTAGCTGAATGGAAAAGGGCCACCATTATCCCCTTGCACAAAGGTGGTACTTTCACTGACCCTGGGATGTACAGACCTATTAGCCTGACTACCCTTATCTGCAAGGCCATGGAGCAAATCATCATTGACCTTATCAACAAAGATATAGGTAAGCCCAAATACTTGACCTTACTTAGTTTGGATTTGTCAAAGGGAGATCATGCCTGTTAAACCTGGTGGACTTCTTCCAGACAGTCACCAAACCCCTGGATGAGAGGAAAGCTGTGCATACAGCCTACCTAGTATAGCCAAGACGTTTGGCTTTATCACCTATTCAAGCATCACTGAAAAAACTCACCCAGATAAGTATCAACCCTTATATCATTAAGATGGGTTTCTAACTGGCTCACTGATAAAACACATATAGTCAAAATAGGGGAATCCACCTCCAGCAGCAGACCTGTAACCAGTGGTGCTCCACAGGAATCAGTCCTGGGATCTCTACTGTTTGGAATTTACTTCTCTGAAATACAAGCAAAAACTAAAGGTCTGTGGCTGACAATGTTTGCTGATGATTGCAAACTGGGAGCAGTCACAGAATCTCCAAATGATGACAACATCCTACAAGTGTGTCTTACACAAACAAATGATTGGTGGCAAAGTCGTGGCCTTAAGCTCAATGCAAAAAACTGTATTATCATCCCTTTTGGTAAGAGTGATGCTCCTACTAACTACCACATCAATATCAACACCCTAAGTACACACTCAGAAGTGAGAGACCTGGGGACACAGGTTGACAGCAATCATACCTTTGATCACCATGTCTCCATAGTGGTAAGAAGGACATTCTCTATTGCTTGTCTCATAAGTAAGGGCATTGCCTCCAGAAAACAAAAGAAGTTATAACCTCCCTGTACTCTTCCGTCATTAGGCCAATAATTGAGTACAATGCCCATTTTGGTTTGTACCTTTCCAAGTACCTGCAACAACTGGAGTGACCACAAATGTTCCTCACAAGGAAAATTCAAGGACTTCAGCACCTGTCCTATGTAGATCACCTGAAATCACAGTCACTTTATTCTGTTTCATACAGACTACTCAGAAGCAATCTCTGCCTTTCATATAAGGTAATCTCTGACCCTGGAAATGCTGCATGTCTGCAAGTCAAATGGTATATGATTTGCTCACTCTTAAGACCATAACTTGGTATGTGACATTAATAGAACATGCTGGAGGGACAGATGCGTCTCCTAGAGGTTACCAGACCTTTGGAACAGATTTTCACTTCATCTAAACAGAGCACCTCATTGGCCTTCTTCAAACGCAATCTGGATGACTGGATGGGTAACTGTAAATACACTCTACAGGTTCCACCTGTGCCTCGCTTGGACGGGGGCAATAGGTGCTGATCATGGAAATAAGTATAGAACTTGGCTAGGATTGTAAGAGCCCTAGAGCCATTAGCCTAGTAATTTCCTGTGATCCTATTGCACTTGGGTATACTGCACATTAAAGTTATAAAGTAAGGTGCACAGGAATGTAAACATACACCTTAAAGTGCAAATGGCTATTACCTGTACACTCAGTGTGAATATTTAGAATTGTTCAGTTCACGTATGGCCCTGGGATAGAAATCGTGCTTGTGTCTGTTTGTCCAAGATGGAATGGACTTGAACCTTCTGCCAGAAGGCAGCAGCTCAAACAAGTGATTTCCAGGTTGAGAAGGGTCTTTCATGATGTTGGTTGCCCTGCTGAGACACTGACTGCTGAAGAGTTCCTCCAAAGAGGGCAATGTGGAGCCAGTGATTTTCTGGGCAGAGTTAATGATCTTTTGAAGGGCCTTCCTGTCTGCTGCTAAGCAGGTGGCATACCACATGGAAATGTAGTATGTCAGCACACTTTCAATAAAACGCTCTGCTGTGCCTTCTTGACTGGCTCTGTGGTGTTTATGGACCAAGAGAGATCTTCTACCACATGTACAGCTAAAAAGTGAAGACAGGAACCCACAGTCTTCATTGACCTACATTGGGTTGTGATCTGCATTGTGCCTCTGGAAATCTATTATTAATTTTTTTGTTTTGGCAGAGTTCCAGGCAAGGTTGTTCTCAGTACGCCATACAGCCAGTCTTTGAACTTCATCTCCATATGCTGTCTCATCTCCTCCTGAAATAAGTCCAACCACAGTGGTGTCATCCATAAACTTATGATGGTATTAGTAGAATGACAGAGCACACAGTCATGGGTGTAAAGAGTGTACAGAAGGAGGCTCAGCACACAGCCTTGTGAGACACCAGTGTTCAGCCTAAGACTGGAGGAGAGGTACTGGCATAGTCTAACCATCTGAAGGCAGATAGTCAAAAAGTCTTTAATCCAATGTCTGGTTGGTTATGAAAGTCGTAGGCCAGTGAGTTTAGTGATCAGTCTGTCAGGGATAACTGTGTTAAAAGCTGAAGTAAAGTCTACAAAGAGCATCCTCACAGAGTTGCTTGCTGCTCAAGATGACAAAGTGCAGTGTGTAAGGCAGTGGAGATGGCATCTTCTGTACACCTATTTGCTCTGTAAGCATACTGGTGTGTATCTGAGATAACGGGGAGACTGTACCTTGATATGTCGCAGAACCAGTTGTTCAAAACACTGCATGATGACTGGAGTAAGTGCCACTGGACGTTGTCGTTGAAACTACTGATGATAAGTTTCTTTGATAGTGGAATGATCATAGTTGACTTCAGGCATGCTGGAATAGTAGAGTGAGAGAGAGACATGTTGAAAATCTTGTGAAGATCCCACAGAGCTGGTCCACGCATTCTTTCAGCACCCATCCTGTCACTGCAGCAGGGCCAGCAGCCTTTCTTGGATTTGCTGCTTTATATATGCATGCGTACACACACACACAAACACACACACACACACACACACACACACACACACACACACACACACACACACACACACACACACACACACACAGATAGGTTTTGTTTTGCTTTTTATGGGGTTTTTAATGCAGAGTTTTGAGTTTTGTTTTCTGTTTATTGTTACAGAATCAATGCCAGTATGGTTCTATGTATGTGCTAGCAGAAATTCCAATTTTAAGAGAGATTACTTCTCCTTCTTTGAGTTAGTGCAACCATGGGGTTGGCATATTTAAGTCTAGGGTGTGCAAGGAGCTTGCCATGCACATGAGGATACAGGGGCTTGCCTTTCTGCAAACATTTTTTTTTTGTTGCGTGTTGGGGTTTCCTGTTAATTTCCAAGTTTTACAGTTTAGTTATCTGAGCCTCTGTTTTTATCTTTATTAGGGCATTTCTGTTCTCCCCTTATGATTTTTGTATTCTGTGTTACTCTAGCAATAAAAGCTTTCCATCATAGCGGATACATATACATGTATATATAAATATATATATATATATATATATATATATATATATATATATATATATTTATATATATATATATATATATATATATATATATATATATATATATACAGAGAGAGAGATCCTTGTATACAACATTAGCATTTATAACAAACAGCACCAGTTTCAAACGTGAAACACCCTTCCAACGTCAATGACCACTTCAGAGTTTATGAACACAGGTTTATTTAGCACTTTTGTCGGTTTATAACATAGACTTCATCAGAATACTTCATCTCAAAAATTCATTCATTTAAGTACTCTAATTCATTACACCATGTGATAAAAGTCAACCAATAAAAACCAGCTGATCCTAACATCAATGAATATTTAAAAACCTACATACAAAATACTACATCAACCCCTCTATATATCACTAAAAACACAACAAATTACATAATATGAAAAATAAAAAACCTTGATAGGCATATCCTAAGAATTACAATTCTTTCATAACAAAAAAATATATATATATAAATACATTAAACATTTAATCAGACTTTACATGAACGCAGTTTTAAATAACTCTGGTAGATGACCCAGTTGAGAATATTGAATAATGCATATTTTTTGGAGTGTATTAAGAACAAAGTAGTGCCGAAGGGCCTTAGACATTGGAAATATCCAACAGGAATTGTAAACAATTCACCCTTATATGCAGAACTTATTGCACTTTTTGATAGACAAGGTATGGAACTTCGGATATTTTAATCAAGCATAATTTTAATAACACTGAGACTGTACAAAAAGAATTACAGGAATTGGATGTAATTCTGTGTAATGACTTGCTATTTGAACATAATGTGTCTCAATATAAATATGTTTTTGATCGAGTTGACAAAACAGTTATGGAAATTCAAAATCGAAAAGAAAAGAAGCTCATTACAGACATAAAAGCGTATGCAGCAGGATTCGCTTATCCTAAACCTCCGCAATTTATGTTTCGTTTAGAGCAAAATATGGAAGATGCTGGTGATAAGGAGAGTAGGCGTGGAGCTATTAGAGATGAATAGGCCCCTTTAGGGTGGGTCATTCCGAGGAGATCGACGAGGTTACAAAACCAGGTGTGACAAGCAAATTACAGGCCACCGAGATATTTCCAGGGTCGGAGACCCAAGATCAACAGTCTCACCAAAACCAACAATTCCAGCAGAGCAGGCAACAAGCGAATTGGAACTATCACTAAATAGTGGTGGTTCATATGGTATTGAGTTATGGACAAATGAGAGTGTTGTGGCAACTGATAATATGCTCATGAAAAGCGGAGGTGAATTGGTTGCCCCTTGGTGCAACGATGAACATGTGTTTGAAATATCAAACGATAAAGGTGACTTTACAGTTTTCAATTTTACAACACAGTTTTATGACAAAGGTATAGCTAATTTATTTATTAAAGGCCTGAATTTTGTGTTAACTAAACTTGCTGACTTATTAGCTACCTTTAAACTACAACAAAAAGAAAAAAAAAAAAAATCTTGCTTTTTTCCCACTTTCTGAAAGTTAAGAAAGTTCAGTTACAGATTTGCTGTTCTGAACTGTTTGGAAGTTTCTAGAAGGCCAGTGCTTGCTTGGGCTAACACTGAACAGCCTGCCTGTCCCTGGAGGAGTGGTTACTACCTAGAAGCTGTAGTTTTATTGGCCATTTTGGGTCAATTCTAAACTTCTTGATCTCTCTCTCTTAAAACCAGGCTGCCTCGTGGTTTTGGCATCTTTTCAGGCTTGCTAGTTGTTGCTGAAGTACCTACCCAGAGGAGAAACTGCTGAGAGAAGAAAAGGAGCCACTTTTGTGATTTTAAGTATTTTCTTCAGATTTTTTGTTAAGTTTTACTGCTTTGCCACCTACTTTTTGGCATTTTCCAGCTTGCTAAAGTTTATATCTGTAACAGTAACAGTACTTGGAATACATCTAGAGCCTGTTTACTGCATTTCCTGTGTTGCACTTGATTTAAAATCGTTTTTTTCTCTAAAAACTGCATTTTACCTGATTTTGGCCTAGCACTCAAGTGTGGGGTCATTTATTGCACTGTTGTGATTATTTTGCTGCTTGTGTATCTCTGCTACCTTTAAACTACAACAAAAAGAAAAAAAAAATCTTGCTTTTTTCCCACTTTCTGAAAGTTAAGAAAGTTCAGTTACAGATTTGCTGTTCTGAACTGTTTGGAAGTTTCTAGAAGGCCAGTGCTTGCTTGGGCTAAAGGGAAGTCTCTGTGTTCACCAGTGGGAGTGGTAAACACTGAACAGCCTGACTGTCCCTGGAGGAGTGGTTACTACCTAGAAGCTGTAGTTTTATTGGCTATTTTGGGTCAATTCTAAACTCCCTTGATCTCTCTCTCTCTCTTAAAACTCTACAACTCTCTTTTTGCGCGGTTTTGCGCACTGAGCATCGTCGGGCAGCGCCGCCTAAACAGGTTTAAACTATTCTAGGCTCCACAAAGTCTGCTCTTCACTTTTTCCCTTAGAACTGTTCAAACTCTCAACGTAATCACTCTATTCTCCTTCTAAAGCCCTGCAGTTGCTCAATTCTTATAAGGAAACACTAACTAACTAAAGCACTACACCCTCCTTGACTTCTCATAAGTATTAGACTTCCGATTGGTCCTTCCTGATCAAGTGAAAAATCAGTTCCCTTCCCTAATCTGATCAGTACAAAAAAAAAACAGTTCCCTATACTAAAGGGTCAGTTCAAGGTTACTCTCCAGTCCAGCTGGTGAATCTGGGAATTTTGAGGCAATGTTACAATTGCCTTATGTACACAGACAACCCTCTCCTCCTTCCAACAAACTCTAATATATGTGAGAGATGCAGTTACACAGCCAAACTGGAGGCAGAGCTCTCTCAACCCAAGACTGGCACAGTCAGACAGGAGGAGAAGGTAACCACCCACAACACAAATCCTGTCTCACACAGAACTATTGCGTCTGCATACCCAACACATAAACACAAAAAAACATACTCGGAGGCTCTAAATAAAAATCTGCCTAAACAGCAAAGACCTCCTAAGCAGATATCCAAGCAACAGCCACGCGTCAATAATACCCACAAATCACATATCTCACAAAATCAGTGTGCCTCACAGTCACAGCCCATAAGGCCAAACAACACACCAAATACACTTGTTATAGGGGACTGTATTGTCCGGCACACTGACGTCCCACTCACCAGACTGAATAAGGAGAAGGTCACTGTAAGCTGCCTGTCGGGTGCCAGGATCTGCCACATAACGCAAGCACTCAGGTCACTCCAAAGCAAGTACAAGTATGACTCCATCATTGTCCATGCTGGTGTGAATGACCTGAGATGGACAATCCTGGACTACATGAAAAGAGACATAGAGGAGCTCTCTGACCATGTAGCCCAGGCTGGTATGTCCCTGACCTTGAGTAGCATCTTGCCCTCACCAAGAATGATGCCACAGTATAAAGACAAAATGATCAGTTTCAACAATTGGCTAAAGTATTGGTGTCATTCAAAGGGGATCCAGTGTCTGTCAGCCTGGGATGACATGCTAGACAAGCCACGTTGCTTCGCTAGGGACGGCTTGCACCTGTCACCCTTAGGCTTTCGTATACTGGCCAAGGCTCTTGCCACCCCCAAAGTGCCTTTTTTAGGCAAGGCTCAAAGGACAAACCCACCTCCATAGACAACCCAAAGATAAAAAAACTAAAGGTAATGCTACTCAATGCCAGAAGTCTAAACCTCAAGATGCACGCACTCGAGACTCTCCTCAGTATGGAGAAAATCGATGTCTGTGCAGTAACAGAAACCTGGTTCAAGGCTCCTGAGAGCACCCCAGCACTACCAGGTTATAACTCATACCATGCCTTTCAGCCCCAAAACTCGGACCGAAGCACAAAAGGAGGGGGAGTATCTATATTCATAAAAGATACCTACACCTCCAGGTTAGTGGCACTGCACGAAGCATCGGAAACCATTCATGTGCAACTAACAGTGGGCAAAACTGCCTTTCAGTTTGTAGCCTGCTACAGAACACCCTCCCTATTACAGGAACCCCACTTGGCATTCCTGAGAACACTGGAGAATATGAAGTTCTCTCCAAACACTATGTTACTGGATGACTTCAACTACCCAAACATTGACTGGGAAAACTACTCAAGCCCAAACACCCTCGCCCAACGGTTCCTTGAATTTATAAACTCTAATGCAATGGAACAACTGGTCACCACTCCCACAAGAGGGAACAACATATTGGACCTGGTCATCACCAACATGGGGACTCTATGTTCCACACCAGAGGTAAACCCCTCATTGGTAAGATCAGACCATAAACAAATTTCCCTAGACATCCATATCCCGTCCCCACCCCCAGCCAAGGAAATCACTGTAAAGAATTTCCCCAAAGCCAACTTTGCACTTCTCAAGACTGAGGTGGAATCCTTCAAAGCCCCTGGGCCAGAGGATAATACAGCCCAATCCGCAGAATCCTTTACAAATGCATTCTATGAGCACCTGCAGGAATGCATGGATCGTGCTATCCCAAATAAAACCAAGACTCACTCCTCCAAAAACAGGAGACCGGTCTGGTGGACCCTGGCCATAAATAAGCTATACAACAGAAGGAGGAAGCTACTACATGACAGAGCAAAATCCCAAAAAGGGAAGGCATCTTTGATCAGTATTAACAAGAAACTTCGATCCCTCTTAAAATCATCAAAGGCCAGTTTCGAAAGAAAAATTGCCCTAGACACTAAAGATAATCACAATGGGCGGAAACTCCCAGATATGCTCTGAATTGTTGCATAACGGTACAAAATATACCGAACCTACAGACATAGCCAACATCCTGGGAAACAGATTCAGTGCAAACTTCTCCCCCCTTCCCCCCCAAAGGAGCAAACGCCTATCCCAACTGAATGTAACCTCCCTGACATCACAGATGCACAGGTGAAAGCTGCCCTCTCCAAAGCAAAAAACACAGCATCTATGGGACCGGACGGTGTCCCAGGCTTTGCCTTACACGAGCTCCAAGAAGAACTGAACCCTCACATTAAGTCACTGTTCAAACTTAGCCTTACTACAGGATATGTACCCAAAGAATGGCGTACAGCTACAGTGGTCCCACTCCACAAAGGTGGTGCCACAACGGACCCGGAAACTATCGCCCATAAGCCTGACTAGTCTGGTCTGTAAAGCTATGGAGCGTATTATCATGGAACTCATAAACAAAGACATTGGGAGCCTCCAGACACTGGACCCTACCCAATTCGGCTTTCTTAAGGGCAGATCTTGCCTCTTAAACCTAGTTGATTTCTTTGAAACAGTTACCAAAGCCATAGATGAGGGCAAGGTAGTCCACACAGCCTACCTGGACCTCGCAAAAGCCTTCAACACAATACCCCACTCTGGCATCATAAATAAGCTTACCAGCTTAAATATCAACCCCTATACCACAAGATGGGTTGCAAACTGGCTCAGAGATAGAACCCACATGGTCAGAATCGCAGGTGCCAAGTCCGAATCCAAACCAGTTACAAGTGGCATCCCACAGGGCTCAGTTCTGGGACCTCTCTTGTTCGGTATATACTTCTCTGAGGTTCAGGCTAACACGGGGGGATTATGGCTGACAAAGTTCGCAGATGACTGCAAACTGGGGGGACATAATCAAATCTCCAGCTGACACAAGCATCCTCCAAATGGGTCTCACAGAGACAGATGCTTGGTGCCAGAACCACGGCCTTAAGCTAAATGCTAAAAAGTGCGTAGTCATCCCCTTTGGGAAAAACAAGGTGCCCACAAATTACCACATAGGTGGTAATCCATTAAGTACGGAAGAAGTAATTAGAGATTTGGGGACCAACGTAGATAGTAATCTCTCCTTTGATAATCACGTTGCCAAAGTGGTTAGAAAGACCTTCCATATAGCCCACCTTATCAGGAAAGGGTTCGCATCTAGATCAAGAGAGGTCATTGTGCCCCTCTACTCGTCACTCATCAGGCCCATAATTGAATACAATGCCCCTTTTGGGATGTACCTTACCAGACACCTGCAGCAACTGGAGAGACCCCAAAAGTACCTCACCAAGAGGATCATGGGCTACAAACAGATGTCCTATGCAGCTCGACTAAAGAAACTCCAGCTCTACTCAGTTGCTTACCACCTACTCAGAGGCGATCTATGGCTGACGTACAAAGCCATGTCAAACCCAGAATTAATGGACATGCTCCACCTCAAAAAATCCAAGTCCCTTAGAGCTACATGCTCCAGGGACCTAAACCTCAGCACAAAAATAAATAGGACATGCTGGAGGGACAGATTCATTCCCCAGAGGCTCCCCTCACTCTAGAATAGAATCCCAATTCATGTTAGACATAGCCCCTCGCTGACCCTCTTCAAGCAAAATTTGGACGCGTGGATGGGAAATCGCAAATTCACCCCTGGGATCTCTCCTATGTCCCTGCTAGACGGAGGCACAGTAAACTAATCTTAAAAGGGTACCTTCTGTGACCTACTTTACAGAGGCACAGTAGGTTAATCTAAAAGGGAGGCGGAAGCCAAACACACTCTGGCTAGGCTTATAAATGCCCTAGGGCAGATAGCCTAGTATCTACCTATGAACCTAAGAAGTGATTCTAGATTTAAAAATGTTTGTGAGAAATTTGAATTTTCATTTAATGTTTGATAAAGTTGACAATACCATCAATGCTATTTTGCATAAAAAAAGTCTACTTAACCCCACTTTAGCACACTGTTTAACAGTATTTGAAAAGAGATGTGACTTTGATTTTCGCTCTGTTAGTTTGTAAGGACAATCCTGTACACAATTTATCTAACAGCGAGAGAGTTACTTTATAAATTAGTTAACAACAATGCAATACGGGTTATGAAACCTGATAAAGGTGGGGGGGGGTGGTCCTAATGTCTAAACAGGACTATGTGAACAGAATAAATGTGTTACTTTTGGATGACACAGTTTATGAAGAGTCAAGAAGGTTTTTGAATGTTTCATATCATAAGATAGATCTTGTTTTACAAGACTTGCAGGATCAGGATATGATAGATGGTAGACGTCTAGATTTTCTACAGGTAAAATTTCCAAAGGTCCCATGCATCTTTGGTATACCGAAGATACATAAAGACAAATATGATCCCCCCGTGAGGCTTATTGTGAGTGGCATTGGATCAAAAACAGAATTTATGGGTAAATACATAGATTTCACATTAAAATAGGTTCTTAAAAAGGAGGAACATATATGTATTGATTCGTGGCATTTTTTGACTAAATTTAATGGCTTAAATAGTGACAAAGATGTAATTTTCTTAACAGTTGGCATGGTGGGTTTATATAGTTCAATTCCACGTGACATAGGAATAGAGTGGTTTGAAGAATTTTTATATGACAGTTCATGTTTTACAAATAACGAGGTAATTATTCTTGTTACATTGATAGAAGTAATGCTTAAGAATAATTTTGGTTTTTTTTTTGAAGGTCAGTACTTCCTACAAAAAAACGGGGGTTGCTATGGGGGCCATATGCGCCCCTGTTTTTGCAAATATACTAATGTTAATGTGGGAAAGAAAATATTTGTTGAATTCTGCTTTCTTTGATAAATGGATTATTTATTTATGTTATAATTATGTTATATTGATGACTTTTTTTTTATGGAAAGGAGACGAGATTGAAATTAAGGAATTTATTGATTATATTAATAGCACAACAGATTTTTTAAAATTTACTTATATTTATAACAATAGCAGTATTATTTAGACATGACAATTAGAAAAGAAGGTACACAATTTATAAGTGACCTATATAGAAAACCAACATATAGTAATGGTTTTCTGCATTTTGACAGCAACCATCCTTTGCATGTTAAGAAAGGTGTTGTGAAAGGCCAACTTGTAAGATTGACCCATATGGTTACTAAAGACAAGCATTTTTTGAGTCAGTGTCATAAGTTGTGCGATATATTTCTTTCTCGGGAATATCCATCTGAGTTTGTAGAGAGTATTTTCAACGAAGTGCGAATTAAAAGACAGGAAGGTATAATAGTACCGTTACTGAGTTATGATAACAGCATATCTACATCAGAGGGTCAGCAATTAACAAAGAAGGCACAAGGTAGGAAGGATTTTAAATGTTCCTTTGTGACCAAATTTAGTACTGACTTTCAGGATATTGCTAACATATTGAATAAAAACTGGCATATTTTTCAGGGTTTTGACGGAATAATTGAAAAATTGGGCAGTAGGCCTAATATTGTGTTTAGAAGGGGTCCTACACCATCAAGCAGTTGCTGGATGGTAAACATGAAAAAAGCATATACAAATGTTCTATGGGGATGAAAAAGTGTGTTTTTTGTCCACAATGCCCACTGGTTAAGCAGATTAATCAAGTTGTCATTAATAACACCCTTATAGAAATAAGGGGTAAATATACATTTGATACATTTGGGGTAGTGTATGCTCCAATGTGTGAAGCATGTTCATGCTTCTATATAGGTAAAACTAACAGGAAGTTAAAGGAAAGCATGTATTAACATGCTAGAGATATCAAAAACAAAAGTATGAATAGTGCCCTATATAGGCACATTATGAACTTCCCATCACATGGTTTTAAATTTACAGTCATAGATAAAGTATTTCAAGACCTCAGAGGTGGTCCATGGGAGGATGTTTTAGACTTTAGAGAGTTATGTTGGCAAGTTAAACTCTTTATGTAAACCAGGCCTCAATGATGGTATTAGCTTTATGAGTTATTTTAAAACTGTGTAAAATTAAAACACACAATTCCGCTGAATGGACCAAAACTGAAGACTTAAAAAGTTCACTTTAATAACCATAGGAATTAGAATAGTTGAGTGCTTTCATCTACATTGTAGACTTCATCAGAACACTGAAAAATATACCATCCTTGTTTAAATAAAATTGTAAACCAATCAGCTCCATCAAGTAATCAAACAATTAATTCAAAATCATGTTTACAGTGCACAGTGCCATCAATTACTAATTTAACCTTTTTTACCATAAAAATAAATGTATATATGTGCATAAGATGCCCTAATACTATATAAAATCACAATACATATAATCCCTATTTAAATACAAGTTGAATATAAAAAAATATATAAATAATGATGTTAAAAACAAATAAAAACAATGCTTGTTTAAAAATATTTGATATGTGCTGTTTACCTTCTATAAGGGGTCATGTCCTTTCCCGACCATTAGCTAACACTACACCTTTACTTCCAGTATGGGCTTGATGGATATACTTTCATTTATACCTGGATGTACTGCTGAATTCAATAAAATTTGCCATCTAGTTTCCCTTTCATTTAATTTTCATTTTAATTTTCATTTGTACAGACACCTAGTCAAAAGCCCCAGTTGTGAAGATTTTAAATTTGCCATATTAGAACATGTGTTTGACAACCCCGGGGGGGGGTAACATCAGCAAAAAATTAAATGAAAGGGAAACTACACTGCAAATTTTATTGAATTCAACAGTACATCCATGTATAAATGACGGTATATCCATCAAGCCCATACTGGAACTAAAGGTGTAGTTTTAGCTAATGGTAGGGAAAGGACATGACCCCTTATAGAAGGTAAACAGCACATATCAAATATTTTTAAACAAACATTGTTTTTAACATCATTATTTATATATATTTTTATATTCAACTTGTATTTAAATAGGGATTATATGTACTGTAATTTTATATAGTATTAGAGTATCTTATGCACATATACACATTTATTTTTATGGTAAAAAGGTTAAATTAGTAATTGATGGCACTGTGCACTTTAAACATGATTTTGAATTAATTGTTTGATTACTTCGTGGAGCTCATTGGTTTACAATTGTATTTAAACAAGGATGGTATATTTTTCAGTGTTCTGATTAAGTCTACAATGTAGATGAAAGCGATCAACTATTCTAATTCCTACAGTTATTAAAGTGAACTTTTTAAGATTTCAGTTTTGGTGCATATTCTTGGATCTGGACACCCCATTCAGCGGAATTGTGTGTTTTAATTTTACTTGGTTGTTACTGCAGAAATTTGGACTTTTTACTTATTTAAAACTGCGTTCATATAAAATTTGATTAAATGTTTAATATATTTATATATATATATATATATATTTTTTGGTATGAAAGAATTGTAATTCTTAGGATATGCCTATCAAGGTTTTTTATTTTTCATATTATGTGATTTGTTGTGTTTTTAATGATATATAGAGGGGTTGATGTAGTATTTTGTATGTAGGTTTTTAAATATTCATTGATGTTAGGATCAGCTGGGTTTTATTGGTTGAATTTTATCACATGGTGTAATGAATTAGAGTACTTAAATGAATGAATTTTTGAGATGAAGTACTCTGATGAAGTCTATGTTATAAACTGATGAAAGCGCTAAATAAACCTGTGTTCATAAACTCTGAAGTGGTCACTGACATTGGAAGGGTGTTTCACATTTGAAACTGGTGCTGTTTGTTCTAAGTTTGTTCTTGTTTCCGAATTCGACATTAGCATTTATGTTAAAGTCAGATCTTTTTAATAACAAACAATCAAAACAGAAAGACACATAAGAGAGAGAGATTAATTATTTTCATTATTATCTGCAAAAGCCATGGAGCAATTTACCTACTCTATATACATATATATATATATATATATATATATATATATATATATAAAATTATAAAATAATTGTAAAGCAATTGTTTCAAAAGCATTTTCTCTCTATTTTGGAGATACATGAACATTTATATACAGAACTTTTTATACTCCAGACCAAATTAAAACAAGAAATATCCTAAAGATGCAATGATATGCTGGAGATGTAAACAAGAAATTAAATCGGACTTGAATCCTACATATTTTATGAATGGAAGTTGGAATCAAAACATCAGAAAGATATCTAATTGTTTTTAAGCAACGTGGACTGACACACTTATACTAACAAAATTTATATTGTATAAATGCCCTTTCCTCTGGTAAACACCTTCTGCAGTGAGAAAAATTATAACAATTACACCATTGTAAGAAATTATTTAAATCTGAATATTTATCAAGTTAATGACTTTAGTATGTGACAAAGAAACTGATACAACAAATTACAATCTTACCCATTAATAATTACAATCAAATTCTGGCCATAATATGCAAATGATGCATTTTGAGCTTACATTATTGAAAACATATAGGTTATCATGCAAATATCCTTGAAAATTATGAAAAGAATGAAAAAATATATTTACAGGAGGAAAAGTGTGAACATTTCATATGGTTTATGTGTAGTTTGTGTGATTTTTATTAGTCATTTAACTGTTAAAAATCTGTTCAAGATATATATTTATTGTAATATATTTGAGTTGATTTTTACATACTTGCGTGTAAAGAAATCTTTTAGTAAACATATAAAATATTTGCATTGGATGCAGTGATATCAACTGCTGTATCTCAACTAACAACAAATGTGGAAACGTACTCATTTAGTTAGGACTACTTCAGTGAAAGGATAACTCAAAATGAAATTTAAAATCAAGTTTCACTAAAAACCCAATTCATCTTACACCAGGTATTTGTAGGAAAGAAAATATTAGTTGTCTCAAAATTCTGTACATAACTATGCTAACAATAAGAAGGTTTTCTGCTGTCTTTAAGCATCTATCAATTAAAAGACAAAGGTAGTGAGCATGAAAGGCAGAAAGAATGGGATACACGAGAAAAGAGACATACAGAAAGTCAAAATGACAAAACACTGTAGCAAATAAAAGGTTATTATTGTTAATGTTCAGTTTCTGTAAAAAAGCATTGAACACTAGGACAACATTAAAAAATGATACCTGGCTAGTGCCACATTCATATAGGCATGTTACATGGATAATAATTGCTTGTCATGATATGCAGGGTAGCTGGGCTGAATAAACAGAAGTTAAAACACAGGACAGCTAAGCAAAAGAAGAAGAAATCAAACAATGTGTACAGCAACAGAAATAAAAAACAATGACAAATTAATTCTTATGGAGTTTACTCTGAACTTCATTCTTGGAGGAAGAAATGGACAAAGAAGAGATTTCTTATGACTGACAAAGTGAAATACTTAAGATGTGAACAGAAATATGCCAGATTTTAACTGAAATAAAAATTATGTATCAATATAAATGATAGGATAAGTCCTCAGTGACACATTCTGCATGAGTTACTGATATCCAGTTTCTGTGCCAGAAGTAATGAAATGGCACTCTTTTCTAAACAGAGTATTTACCTGAAATATTACACAATGACATGGCTATACAAACAGTTATAAACCATTTAATTTTCACGCATTATACATATTTATACAACAACCCCCCATTAATATTCCAAAATGTGCACGGTGATTGGTCAGCGTGCAAGTTGTAAATCAGACTTATACTAATGGAAAAAGGTCTTTTTCCATTAGTATAATAGTGAGACAAAAAGTTTACAGAGATCTTCCTTTCTCTGTTGCTTTTTTTAAAGCTGTCTCGCTATGTTAAATGGATTCGCCCTCGTGACCAAACCACACCAACCATGGGTAAATCCAGCATTACCCACACCCAGACGTGTGTTATTGCTTAAATGGTTAATTTCTTCTTAGTATATCAGCGGTGGTGGTGCATTCTGCGTGGAGACATACATGAATGAACGTACCTTCATTGAAGGTTGTGCATTAGGGCTGGCAACTCAGCATGTAAAAATCAATTGCCAATCATTAGCGGACCGGAGTTCCGCTGTGGCGACCCCTAACCGGGAAAAGCCGAAAGACACAACATTCAGTTTAACATTAGATTGTTCAAGACCTGCCTTCCCTGAAATGTCACTCCTCTTCCTCCTCCTGAACATTATTCTGCATGTACTGTTGTCACAGACTTCATTTACTTATTTGTAGTTTGCTCCTTCTGTTTTCTGAAGATCCCACCTCTAATTCTTTTATCTCCTTTAGAGCACTGAATAATTCTATTAAAGTTGGCTTAGCTTTTGTTTCTATTGTCTAGTAATTGCTTTTTTGGCAGACATTAAACTTCACTTCCTTAGTTAACAATAATTTGCTTCCCTAATATTTCTGACAAAGTACCGTATAGGGAATTTTTTAAATGTATGGATTCATTACAGCCCCACCCCCAAAAAAAATGTTCCCTAGTACCCATGTCTTTCCCATCATACCTTCAACAAACAAAAGTTATGTACTTACCATAATGACAGATACATGTTGTCTTCTTCCGTCCTTCTCAATCTGTAGGTTATGGGATCCAATACCAGCTCCTTCATAATCTTCAGTCTTGGAGCTCTGCCTTCTCTACCCATAACACACTGTTCTGTCTCTCCTTAGATGGAGTTTGCCTCATCCTTGCCCCTAGAACAACAAACCAAGAGAAAAACGTTATACCTGTAGTAGGAAACGGGCAGCAAGAGGGCCCTCTCACAAACAGTTTCAAGGATTGTCTGTCCAGCCAGTCAGGCGCAATAAATGACGGTAACAGGTTGGAGGGGGAATGGTCAGAGGGATGGTTGAGGAGGACAGAAGGCGGCAACATGAATCCATTGCTGTACATAACATTCATATCTGATCTTTTATTTTCTGTACATCTCAACCTATGAGAGACAGTCTTCATACAATAACAACCCCACGGTGCTTACAGGAGAGAACATTATGCAAAATAGTGGAATCAAAAGAAGCTCTAGATCTAGGTTGGACATCTAATTTGAATGGGACACAAAGCTATAAGTGTTGCACCAAGTAGATGCAGAAAAATATCATCAGTTTAAGCCCGAGAGAAAAAGGCAGCTTAAGTAGCAGCTCTGTTGAAATATGCCCTTAGCTTAACAGGCAAAGAAATGACTTTCAGTGAGTAAGCAAAAGAAGTACAACCAGAAAACATAGGGTCACTTAGGAAACAAGATGGCCAAGCCATGTTTTGGAAAAGGAAACAAACAGCTGGTTAGATTTTTCTGATATTTTTGGTTCTGTTCAAACAGACTCTTAATTGTCAGTGAACATCCAAACAATGTAGCAAATATTCTCCCTTGTCACTGAAATCTGGAAAGAAAACAGGTAAATGAATGGGCTGGTTCAAATTAGACTAAGAGGCCACCTAAGACAGAAAGGAATAGCCGGTCCTTGAGGAAACTCTGTTGTTATGGAAAAAAAGATAAGGGGAACACAGGAGAGTGCCTGAACCTCAGACACCCTTCTTGCTGATGTAATAACTACCAGAAAGACAGTCTTTCAAGACAGGAGCTTTACAGAAATGGTGGCTGATATGCTCAGATAAGGTCTGGTGAGACTTGCAAGAACAGACTCAAGTCTCAAGGAGGTATGGATCATGGACAGGTGAATGTAGTAAAAAGGTACCTTCAGAACAGCCTTGGAAAAGCTTAGGGGCCACCACAGGTATATTATTCTTGTCAATGTGAAAGTTGGAAATGGTGGCTAACTGAATTTTATTAGAACAGTAACTGTGACCAGAGTTAAAAAGACCAGCTAGGAAATTCAGAAAAAGCACGCAGGGGTGCAGAAGAGGGATCCAAACCCTTGGAAGAGGGCCAAATAGAGAATCTCTTCCACTTACTGGCATAAACATTTCTAGTGGGAGGCTTCTGGGAGGAAGGATATGAGTAACACTCTTGGAGAACTTCAGATTTATGGTCATCATTGGAATTAGAGAAGCCAAGCAGCTAGTTTGAAGGATTGAAAGTCTGGGTGAAGCAAGCCCAGAGGGTGAGAAATCAAACACAGAAACAGACTCCAAAACCCAGGGTGGATGAAAGAAATGAGGTCAAAGAAAGGTGAGACACACTGGTCTGGGTCAGAATGGGCAGTGAGGACCATGGTCACTTTGTAACTGGTTGCCTTCTGAAGAAACTTGATTATCAAAGGAATTGGGGGATGGGCATATAGAAGACTTGGCAGATAAGTATGTCAAAGGGCAGTACATAAAACTAGTAATGAATGGCTGCCATGTGAAAGTGTAGGAACCTCCAGGATAGTAGCTATCCTTGAGATCTAACAATTACATCCAGTTGTCCTTCCTCAAGAGAGGTAAAATAGACTGCACTGTGACCATTCAGAACATTACATGTTTGACAACTTGCGGAGATCCAAAATGGGTTTGAGGTCCTTGTTTTTCTATGGTACTAAAAAGAATCATAAACAGTATCACTTACACTGATCCTGCTGACTTAGCCAACCAGCTAGCAGATAGGTCCAGTGCAAACTTCACCCCATGCCCCCCAGAGGCCCTTCTGACATCCCCAATACTTGTCCTGTACCTCACATCTTCGTAGATCAAGTGTTACAGGCCCTATCAAAGACAAGGAACACAGCTTCCATGGGACTTGATACTATCCCAGGATGTATTCTGCACCATCTCCAGCAAGAACTGGCTTCGCCATTGAGGACCCTATTCAACCACAACCTAAGTACAGGCTTCATTCCAGCAGAGTGGTGAGCTGCCATTGTCATCCCCTTGCACAAAAGTGGTGCCACTACTGACCCTGGAAACTATCGCCCCATTAGCTTGACAAGTCTGATCCATAAAGCCATGGAGCATATTATGTCGCTCATAAACAAGACTTTCAAATAAACACAGAAGAAATCCAAAGACTCTCAGTGGAAATGGAGCCTTTTAATAAAAGTGTCAAAACACACATGAACAGAATGCAAAATAAAAATGTATAACCAACTTATATTATAGAAGCGCTTTCATCTTGTAACATTCAAGACTTCATCAGCTGTAGTGACTTTATCATTACACATTATCTCGTAAACAAGGATATAGGGAATCTCCAAGCACTGGACCCCACCCAGTTTGGATTCATCAAGGGCAGATCTTGCCTGCTGAACCTGCTTGACTTCTTTGAGACCATCATCAAGGCCCTGGATGAGGGAAAGTCAGTACATACAGCTTACCTTGACTTGACCAAGGTCTTTGACACAATCCCCCACTTGGGCAGGATCAAAAAGCTAACACAACTTGGTATAAATCCCTATCTCATCATGTGGGTGGCCAACTGTCTCACTGACAGGACCCTCAAAATCAAAATAGACACCTCCACCTCCAATAGCAGACCTGTCACTAGTTGAGTTCCCCAGGGATCTGTCCTGGGACTCCCACTGTTTGGCATCTATTTCTCAGAGGTCCAGGCAAAGCCAAAAAGCCTGTGGCTGACCAAGTTTGCAGACGACTGTAAGTTGGGTGCTGTCACTGACTCCCCAAATGATGTTAACATACTGCAAGAGTGTCTCACAGCAACTAATGACTGGTGCCAAAGTCATGGCCTCAAAGCTAAATGCAAAAAAAGTATCATCATACCATTTGGCCAAAACACGACCCCTGCTGATTACCACATCAGTGGCATCCCCCTAAGCACACAACCTGTGGTGAGAGACCTGGGCACTCCGGTTGATAAAAAACACACATTCGACTATCATGTAGCAGCAGTGGTCAGAAAAGCCTTTTACTTGGTTCATCTCATAAGGAAAGGGATTGCATCCAGAAAAAGGAGGTTATTCCCTCTCTATACTCCTCCCTCATTAGACCAATAATTGAGTATAATGCCCCATTTAGGATGTACCTCTCCAAACATCTGCGCCAACTAGAAAGGCCGTTGAAATACCTCACAAAGACAATCCATGGCCTCCAACACCTCTGATATGAACACAGGCTCAAATCACTATTACTTTACTCGGTATCATACAGATTACTCAGGGGTGATCTGTGTCTTGCCTACAAGGCAATCTCTGACTTTGGCCTACAACAGATACTCCATATCCGCAAGTCTAACTCCTCATGCACTACCCGCTCAAAAGGCCTGAATCTAATATGTCACATTAACAAAACCTGCTGGAGAGACAGGTTTGTCTCCCAGAGGCTACCCCGTCTCTGGAATAGACTTCCCATACACATCAAACAGAGCAGCTAGCAGACCCTTTTCATAAGCAACCTTGATGACTGGATGGGAAACCACAAATCTGTCCCAGGGGTTCCACCTGTGTCCCTCATTAACAGGGGTTACAATTGCTGAATGAGGTTTCTTTTTGGGGATAAACTCTTGGCTAAGCTTATAAGGGCCCCAGGGCCATTAGCCTAGTAACCGCCTATGATAAATAGACTCTGGATTTTTGTTGGTCTGGTGGGGGATAACTCCATTTAGAAGCATTTTTTGGATTTCTACTGCTATTTGCCTTCAATGACAGGGGTGGCACATCGAGAAAGGATTTCTGGGAGTTATTTGGAGTGGATAAAAAGGGAATTGTATAGCCTATGGACATGACTCTCAACACCCATGCATTTGACATGATGGCCTCTCAAGCTTTTTGGTAGACTGTCAGACATCCCCTGACTGTCTGCAGAGTGCAGAAGATGAGCAACAATTCAGGGACACTGGAAGTGCTTCAAAGAGAAAGTCCAGTGGTGGCCCTGTTTCTGCAGACCACCCCTGCCACATAGGCAGCATCCATTGCAGTTACCCTCTCTGCCTCAGGGGAACCATCACTAGGGGCATCCCGGAACAGTTGCTGTGACTTACGAAAAAAAGTGACACTTCCCACCATTCTGGTTCCTTGAAAAGGAACTCTGAGAAGCAAATTCCAATGGCAGAAAGCATTGTTCCATCTTGCTCATTCCTAGTCAGTGTCTCTTTGACCTTTGGGCCAAAAAGAGAGCAACTATAAAATGAAGTATTGACAAAAGGACACTTTGCTAGAGTCTGCAAAGTTGCATAAGTACATCAAGTCATGACCGTGCATAATGATACCAGTGCCTGCCATGTGAGATGTTCCGTATACCAAACTAGACAGCAACCTTCATGGAAACATTAGCTATAGACTGCATCAACAACTGAGCCTCCGTGGTCTTTTGCAAGTTTGGGGGGCTACTGAGTCTTTACCACCTTTGACCCTTACAAGATGATATCCCTCTGAAGTCTTGTCAAATGGCCAAGGTAAGTCAGAGTATGTAAAGAGAACATGGCTGAGGCTTATAAGTGCTTTCACAAATGATCCAAAGCCTGAAGATCTCTATTGGGCAGATGGACCAAGTTACTCACTTTGGGGATGTTCTTCTTAGTGGCTGTTGCAACCACACTGGTATCCACAGCCAGACACTTGCTCCAGTGAGATCTGTCTTTGAAGGGACCAACACTTTATTGGGATTCCTGGAGCTAGATTCCACCATACTGGGTGCTCTCAAGCCCATACAAAAACCATATCTACAAGGGCATCTAGAGGAGGACCACCCAGGAGGTGGATGGGCCCATACCAAAAGCCTCAAGAAAAAAATTATTCCTCCAGGGGGGCAGGCTTTGTTGATCTACACCTACACTGTTTCAATAATTGAAGCAAATCTCCAAAATAGGCATCCTTCTGGGGTGATTTGGAGAGCCTTTCACTTCATCAAGGTCAGTGTCTGCGGTCCCTCAGGGGAATCCAAGTGCTTCCTCTTGCACATCCCTGGGGTGAAAAGTGCGAGAAGACACAGAACAGGCAAGGGGCCCCTGACTGCTGGGAATCTTTGAGACCTAATTTATTTATTTATTTTAAATTTGTTGACCAGGTTAGTCTGACTGAGCTAAGTAGCCCTTATTCAGTGGAGGCCCAGGGAGAAAAGATCCACAGTTTTACAATTTTAGTGTTAACAGTGTCAGCGAAGGTATACATACAATGGAATACATTTTATCAGAAAAATAAGTGGAAAAAACATAATAAGCATACATAAGAGAAATTATTCGATACAAACTTTTTCAATAAACAGTGAAAAGAGTTCATAGTGTATGTAGTTATTTCATAAGATAAGTGACATTAGAAATGGAGATAAGAGATGGAGAAGAAGAATGATACTTTGAAGAGGTTTACGAGCTAAAAAGGTTTGACGTTTTGGCAATTACATATGAATTAATGGACTACATTACAGAGGATGAGTGCAGTGGCAGGACCAGTGAGTTTGGAAGTAGTCTCTATTGGCAGTTTTAACTGATTTGGATGTTTGAGGGACCTAATTTCTAGTGACATTTTGCTCCATGATATGGTAGGATTGTAGCTGTAGAGGTTCCAGTCGATTTTAGTCTTAGATTTGTATATTTGTAGTAGGTTAAGGTCAGAGCTATGTAGGGACCTAGTGGAGAAATATTGAGAGATGTGGGGAGACAGGCTACATTTCAGGTATAGTATAGAGTGAATTATTTGTAGCTGAGAGAGTAGAAGCTGGTGAGGTAATTCCAGCCAATTTAGGTATCTTAGTGAAAGACAATGATGTGATTTATAAGTTTGGTGAGCAGCGAATTTGGCAACCTTGTAGGTAAACTCTAGTTTAGTTAGTAGTGTGGAATTAAGATTGGTAAGAATTTGGCAGTTATACAGAAGGCTAGGTAGGAGGTACGCATGAAAGAGGGTTACTTTTGCTTTGTTAGTTTGAAACTTTGTTTCGATAAAGAAAGCCAAGTTTTTGGTGCGTCTTTTTGACGCAGTTGTTTACATAACTTATACTTCTTAAACCACACCCTCTCTCCCAATCAACCAATCCCTTTCTCCTTCCTTATCACGAAATTACCACACTCTTACATTTTTTTCCTACCAGAAACTATAACCCAATACTTAGAGTATTTTACCATATCCCTTTCCTTCTAGCAAACAAGTATTAATTCCCTGCTCTATACACTCTTCTTATACAATTACCACCTTTTTAATTTTAGACTTAACTCCTAAAACTTCTTTACATATCTCTTCAAGATACCTTTAGTAGTAATAACTAAAATGACCAAACCAATACGCTTAGCTTTAATTTCAATTGCTCTCACCTCCACCTACCTCATCACCTCCTTTGAAAAACTGTACTATTTCCATTTCAATTATTCCCCAAAGCAAACAGCTATACATACTCCCATACTCCCTAATATTCAAACTAACATCACTTTTGTTCCCACCTATCTACTACCTAAATACCATAGATTCTCTCACATTAAATACAATAAACCCACAGTAAAGAAAGTAAAATATCTAACCAACTTTACAAATACTTCTACAATCAAACTAAGCAATCCCTCCTTAAAAGACAGTGATATCCACCCTAACCCTGGCCCTACAAATCCTGCTACCCTAATAACCCACCCTAAATTACCAAACGCTTTCCTAATAGGACACCTAAATATCCGCAGTATTAAAAACAAAGTAGCCCTTCTAGATATTCATGGCTTTGATATCTTCTGCCTGACAGAAACTTGGTTAAAACCAGACACCAAAGACAATGAAGTCATTCCTCAAGGATATAATATATTAAGACAAGACCGAATAAAAAGCAAGGGTGGGGGAGTAGCAGTCCTATTCAAAGATGGACTTCAAATCTCCACTTTACCATACAACCCACCTCAGCATAGTAAGGCAGAAGTCCTTATTACCAGATTTCAAATTAATCAAAATAAATCGTTATATATCATTTGTATCTACCTACCCCCCCCCTCCGGTAATAATATCAATACTATAGAGGATATTCTAAGCTGGGTGTCCTCAACTTACCCTCAAGAAACAATAATACTTGGTGATTTTAATACTGACTTTAAAGTGTTAACACTGCTAATCCTACCTCCCCCATATCAACCTTCACGGCTTTAGTCAAACTATCACCTCCACAACTAGAATCAATAAACCAAATAAGAAAGAGAGCACCTTAAACTGGATACTTATAAATAAACAGAAACAAGCTTACAACGTAGGAACTCTGCCAGACGATGTAAACGATCATTCATTGACCTACATCCTAAGGCAAAAAATGATATCTCTAACCCCCAACATATAGGATTGCACATTCCAACAAATGCTTTAACCCAGTACATTTCCAAGATGAACTTAGAGCCTGTGACTGGAACCCTTTAAAAACCATACCACTTGAAGAAGCTGTTAAATACCTAAACTCTAAATTCTTATCGATCCTAGATAAGCACGCACCCAAACGGTCCATTAGAAAGAAGTCCAAGCCTGCCCCCTGGCTTTCTAAAGAAACCAGACAAAAAATGTTACTTAGGAACAAGGCTTGGGCTAAATGGAGAGCTAATAAAACTATCTCAGATGAACAAACTTTTAAGCATTTAAGAAATATTACAAAAAAAGCAATACTTACAGACAAAAAGAACTACTACTGTAAGTTACAGCAAAATCACCAAAACAATCCCCAAAAGTTCTGGTCTAGTATAAATAAACTCCTAAACCCAGGCCACTCACGTACACCTACCCCATCCTAGGCCGAACAAAACACCCCCCACCAAACTGCCAATACCTTCAATACCTTCTTCACAGAGACCATACAACTCAAACTTCCCCTCCACCATACCTGGCACTCTTCCAACATTCCATCTGAAACCCATCTCAACCACGCTCATCTATAAATACATCCAAAAACTTAAACCTTGTACTCCTTCTGCTGACCAGCTACCATCTGAATACCTGCAAAAAGCAGCCAAAGTAATTTCTTATCCCATATCCATCCTCATAAATAGAACCATTACAGAAGGAATAGTTCCAGACATCTGGAAAATCTCCAATATTATCCCCCTACACAAAGGGGGTACCTCTAATAATTATTCCAACTACTGGCCAATAGCTCTATTATCACCCCTAGCAAAAATTATGGAAAAATGCATTCACCAACAACTTTTAAACCATTTATCTCAACATAACATCATAGCAAACTGTCAGCATGGCTTTAGGCCATCCTATAGCACCACAACTGCCCTATTATCCCTTACGGAAGCCATCAATAGAAATCGTAATAACAACAACCTCTCTTCTGCACTCTTTATTGACCTGTCAAAAGCATTTGACATGGTAAACCATACCCTTCTTATCAACATTCTTGAATCCCTTTCCCTTGACTGCCTGGCAGTTAAATGGTTCAAGTCCTACTTTACCAATAGGCAACAGGCAGTTCTTTGGGAAAATAATATATCATCCCTTCTGCCTGTCACACTCGGAGTCCATCAGGGCTCTATTCTAGGTCCACTTCTTTTCTCACTGTTTATCAACGACCTCCATGTAGCCATTCCACAAGCCAGCTGCATTCAATATGCAGATGATTCTACACTAATATGCTCAGCAAACTCCCCAACTGATCTACATTCTCTTACTCAGAATGTTTTCAACATAGTTGAAACATGGTTCACTAAACGTTGCCTCCTGCTCAATGCCAAAAAAACTAAACTCCTTCAATTCACACCCACCAGCAAATCCTCCCCCATAGAATTCTCTGTCATCTCCAATAATGGCACAAGTATATTCCCCGATTCTACCACTAAATTGCTAGGAATTACTATTGACAATAACCTTACATTTGACAGCCACATAAATAACACCATCAAAACTGTCAACAGAAAAATAGGCTCCTTATATAGAATTAAACCTTTCCTAACACCAATAGCCAGAACTAAGATTGCACACTTCCATTTAATTTCAACTCTTCTGTATGCCTCACCAATATACACTAATCTAAAGAAAAATAATCTCATCACAATAGCTAATTCTTATAATAACATTGCCAGATTTGCCACCGGAAATCCGTTTAGAACTCACCATTGTCTAAATCTAACGCAGCTAGGCTGGCTGGAATTTCAAAACCAAATGAAACTCTCCCAACTCACCATTGCCCACAAGATATTTTATAAACCTAACAGCACTCCTATACTTTCCAATCTCATAATCCCATACAAAAATCTAAATTCTCTTCGGTCTTCCAGCAAGCTTCTTGCTAGCATAAGCAAGTCTTTCAACATGGCTGGAGTTTCTCTGTTTTCCAACTCTGTGGGAAAAAACTGGAACCTACTGCCTAATGACCTAACTTTAATTTCTTCACTGCCTCTCTTTAAACAAAACCTCAAAAGACACCTCAAAACTCACTGGTTATGCCCCTGTAGCAACCCTGATTAATCTTCTCCTTCACAACAAATATTTCTCCTCTTGAACCTCTACCTATTTCACATTCTTTGCAGTAGGATTTTAACTGCTTTACAGAATTCAACATACTGATGGAATCTATCCTGCTTAATGCTCTGAAAATCTCTATCCTGTTTAATATACTGATAGTCTACATGTATCTCACTGCATATTGAATTATCCTATACATATTGTCACCTCTACTATTGTAAATACCTTCATTACTCTAGTAATACTTCTGTAATTTTTTGTATTCTAATTACTTTCTGTTTTTTAAATAATATTCTATTGAAATCCATTCATTTATTATGTATTAATATTGATTTTTAATTTTTAACTGTTTTTTTTTAATTTTTAAATGTTTAATTTAAATTTTTATTTGTTGCCACTGGAGCTTTTCTCCCCGGGCCTCTACTGAAAATGGAAATATATCCAGTTAGACTAGCCCAGTTAACAAATGTAAAATAAATAAAAAAAATGTAGATCAAACTTGAGTTGGTCATCTATTGTTACTCCTAGTAGTTTTGCGCTAGGTTCAACATTAATGGGGGTATTATTGAGGGACAGTACAGAAAATGTAGATTTAAGGTGGGTGAAGTTCTTTGGGAGAAATAGTAAGAGTTTTGTCTTTTTAGGGTTAAGAATTAGCTGGTTGTCACAGAGCCAGGATTTGACTGAGTTAAAAGATAATTTAGCTGCAGGGATAAGGTCAGAGAGAATATTTGCGATGGTGATGATGGTGGATTTATCTGCGTATTGTACAAGGGACGACTGTGGACAGGAGGTGTAGAGTACATTAGTGAATATATTGAATAGTAATGGGCCAAGGAGAGATCCTTGGAGGACTCCCATTTTGACAGGAAGAGGAGGGGAGAGAACTGAGAGCCATCTCGCTGATTGTAGACATTTAGTGGGATAGCTTGAAAACCAGGTAGTAATAGAGGCAAAGAAGTTTAGATTAGCCAGTTTGTTCAGCAGAAGAGGGCACAATACCATATCAAAGGCTTCTGAAAGGTCAAGGAATAGGCAGGAGACCAACTTATTACTGTCTCTGGCTAGAGAAATAATATTAATGAAGGATGTAAGGGCAGTTGTAGTGTTATGTTTAGGGCGAAACCCATGCTGTGTGGGAGCGAGCAAGTTTTCCTGTAGAAGGTATTTTGTGATTTGCTTGTGTCTGCATTTTTCTACTATTTATGAGAGTGGTGAGAGGATCACAATGGATATGAAGTTTGTAATGTCAGTGAAGTTACCTCCTTTGTGAATGGGCATGGTGTACAATTCTTTCCAGATAGATGGGACCTTAGATTCTGAGATGGAGCAATTTATTAGGAGTGATACAGGGAGGGCAAGGGATTCAGCAGCAATTTGTAGGAAATAGTGAGGCAGATTATCAGCAGAAGCAGAGCAGGGTTTAAGTTTAGAGAGCAAGGATTTTATATAGTTAGTGGGTAGAGTTGAAAGAGAGAAAGTGGTAAAGGAGTTGAGAGTAGGAGAGGATTTGGAAAACGCTGGTTGACTTAGTAGAGGGGAAGGAATTCATCAACTTAGATATGGATGCAATGAAATAGGAACTGAATGAGGTAGCGGTTTCTTCTGGGGAGTTGTTTAGGCAGGGGCTGGGAGAGGAAGGGTTACCAGGATGCAGGATTTGGTTTATAGGGTTCCAAAATTTCTTGGGATCTGTTTTTTTCGGCAGTTTGGGGGTTAAAGTAGAAGTTCTTTTTGTCTTTGTGGGTGGGTTTTTTTGCCTGATTTCTTAGTTCTTTATATTTTTGCAAATGGGAAAGGAGCTTAGTTTTTACCCACCTTTTCCATGCCTTGTCTCTAGTTTTCATTAGGGTGCAGGTGGGATTGGTAAGCCAAGGAGATATATTATATTTGATGTGAACAGTGTGGAGTGGAGCAAGAGAGTTAAGGATCTTAAGGAAAGTAGAGTTGAAAGAGTAGACAGCTTCATCAAGGGGGAGACAGATTACATGTGTCCAGCTTATCCTGGAGAGGAGGGCAATAAAAAAGTCTCAAGCCAGAAGGTGGATATATTGCAACAGGTTATGTATCTGTGAGGTTATGTATATAAGAACTTTCATAGGGGAGTATTCACTTAGATAGTTGGGTTGGGTCTCGGGGTTATGGTATTTGTGGTGATCTGTGACTAAAATCCAACCGATGAGACAGCTGGGGGTATGTGATCTATTTCTATGGGTGGGGGTTTGAGATAAGTTGTACAAAGCCATGTAAGTTGATGCATGAAGTAGTGTTTGGAGACTGAAGAGTTAGTTAATATTTACATCCCCAAGAAGAAGAATAGTTTCATTGCGGATATTTTGAGAAAGGTAAGGGAGAATGTTTTCTAGAAGGGTAATGTTATCTTTGGGGGAATGCACATGGCTACGACTGTGATAGTGGTGTAATTGCCAAGCTTAAATTTAGCTGTCAGGAGTACAGCATGAGGAAAGGAGGGAGAGGGTCGGTTTAGACTTGAAGGAATAAGAAGGTTTGAATATACAATGGCCACTCCACCCCCTTTTTTCGTGTGTCTATCTAGTCTAAGAATATTATATCCAGGGGGGAGGATATCACTGCCATGGTTTTGTGGTTTCAGTCAGGGTGACTATATCAGGGGTGTGGTTAGCCATCCAAGGATATAATTCATTAATTTTGTTTAGGGTGCTTCTAAGACTCATGGAATAAAAAGATAGTTGCTTTTTTGGAGGAGTAGTATAGGGTTGGTTACGGGAGTTAGCTTTATTGACTGGGTGGGGAGGGGGGTGAAACTAATAATGCAGTCTGTCCCAGAACCAGCTGATGCATAGCCAATGCTGCTGAATGGAGAAGGGATCAGGATGGAGCCAAAGCAGCTACTGAGGCTCCTATCTACTAAAAGGAAAGGATGCTCTCTACAATGTCAAAAGCAGAGACCAAAGTTAGATGATCAGACCTGGTATCCCTCAGATCCAGGGACCAAAGAGCCAAACCAGTGCCAGCAATGACTAAGCCAGCTTTGAGATGAGATCAGTGCTGAGGTATCAATGGCCAAAGCACCTAGTGAGAAGGGATGACTCCAGAACCCGGAAAATCGACACTGACCCCAGAGAGCCGGACTCAATCTTTCAGTTTCAAGATGCACTGCACGCCAAGAAGATATGGCCAAGCCAATGGAACTAACAGGAGGAATGGCAGCTAGTCTGTTGGAACTAGCATTCTTGTTACCAGGGGATCTGAGGAGGCACCGCAAGATTCAGAACTGAAGAAGCCACAGGTTCAGGCCTCAGGGCCAATGAAGCAGAATAGATTCCTATCCTGTAGATAGGATCTCATCAGCTGCTCCAAATTGGATGACGTAAGACTCCAAAGAGACCTAATGGACACAGAAAAAGCTATGAAATCTCTTGGTTGCTGGATCTGAGATCTGGATCTGAAAGGGCAACACTCAGATCCGGGGTAGGGAAGGAAAGGGTCCCAGACAAAATTTCCAAGGAGTGATCAGGCAAAAGGGGGAGTTTACCCTGCCTGAAGTTGTAGGCAGATCCTTCTAGAGGAAGGGGCTAGGAATGCTAAGTGCTAGAAAAGCTGGAGGACTCAGAGTCCAGGAGCACTATAGCAGGGGATTCAGTCAGAGTGACAGCTGGAGAAACTGAAGGTCAATGAACCTTTGATTCTGACTGGTCCTCAGTTGAAGAGGAAGAGTGTTTGTCTTTTCTCTTATACCAAGATAAGTGTTTTCCTTTGGATTTCACTTTCTCTTTTCTTTCTGGTTCTTAATGGGAGAGGCAGAAGAACCAACAGCAGCTGAGGGCTGGAGAAGGCATTTCAAGACTAAGTTGGCCTTTCTTTCAATCAGAGCTCTGGTGCCAAACATGGCGCAGGCCTAACACTCAACATCAAAGTGCTCAGTGCCCAAACAGTAAGCACACTTATGGTGGGTGTCTTCTGAAGGCAGCTTGTGCCCACCTGTAATGCACTTTTTAAACCACAAAGCTTTATTCATACAAGTCAAAATCACAACACATCACAAAGATAAAAAATACTATACTGCAAGGTATACCAATAAACAACAACCAAACATAACTCCACTTATAGAAACTACTACTAATATATCATATTACAAAGAGAAAAAGGAGGAACTTTTTTTAGAAAGCAAGAACACACCTAAATGCCTAACACTAACAATACTACAGTCCTAACCTTCCCTCTAACAAAACTTAACACACTATTAGTAAAAGGTATTGCAGGCAAAAATTCATAGTAGAAAATATGCAAAAAGAACACTCCTTATCAGAGCTCTCAGACCACATTTTGATGATGACAAATGAGACCTGAGAAGAGACAGAGCAGGGTGTTATGGGTAGTATAGGTGGAGTTCCAGGGCTACAGATGATGAAGGTGCCAGCATCTGATCCAAGTCAAATCTAATAACACAGGTTGAGAGGGGTGGAAAAGACTACATTAGATTTCCTATTTACATGTGGAAGAATTTGTTGAAGTCAACATTTACTTGTAGTATAAAATACTAATATAACACTCCCATGCAAAAATCCTAAAACTTGCAGATTTTGTTGCATACTTGGGACCCATGCAAATATCAACCCAGTGTTTCTTTGCATATTGCCTTTCCACCTAATTTCTGTTTTTTCCAACCTCCTCAGGTGGATTCTTATAATTACCCCCAAAGCCTCTGATGCTCACTTTACACTGTCACCTATATGCATTGAATCTGTAAATATTATAAATATGTACCTACATCTGATGCTCACTTTACACTGTCACCTATGTGCATTGTACATTTTTTGTAAATATGTACTTATTCCTGAATACCTTGCGAATACCTACTGTACTAGTACTGTAAGGTATGTGATCTCCTGACTGTACTATTAGACTGTTATGCATTTAACTGTATTCTGCCTTATATGTTAGCATTCTACCATATGTTAGCCAACTCCTTATTTGCAATCAACTGTGACTCTGTAATAACCTATGCATTCAAACTGTAACTTCTTGGACCTTTTCTCCCCAGGACTCTGCTGAAAATGAACACCTACTGTTCAGTCGGATTTATCCTGGTAAGATAACTTAAATAAATAAATAAAAATGACAATGCATTATTTTATATGTCCTAATAATTATCCCTTTATAACGGCAGCTGTGATGATGTAAGGTATTGCCAGCTATGCCAGAAGAAGTAGGGCACTGGATATGTAACAGGTCTTGCTGTACAGAAAAGAAATAGACCCGCATGTCAGACTGTATTGTAACTGTTGAAATTAATACATTGTAACAGAGGACACTGTAAGTGAAAAGGTTAATCTCAGTCCAGCTAACTTTGAAAAATAGTCTGAAATTAAATTACCTGGTTTAGGCAATAAAGATTGTATCTTACGGTTCTGATTGCAGCCAGAGACAAAATGTCTGAGAAAAAACAGGACTAAGAATCCTACTGTATTGCTCTTGGGGGTGAACTAATTGCTACCCTGGAAGGGTGGAATATTTTGAAATGGTTTTATAGCTTCCAGATGTTATCACACATCTTAGCAAAGCTGTGTGTGTGTATTATGACACATATGTGCTAGATTCTGGTTCAGTTTTTAGTAAAGGTGGTAGTGTGAGAACCAGAGTCAGTCAGATAACCAGATGTATGTGATGTCATTCTGTAATCCAGCACTGACAGGATAGTCTGTTTTTGAAACCTGACAAAGAAGGACCAGTTGCCCACTTCATCTTGCCTTGCTCTAGTAAGTGAACTAGGGGACAGTAATTCCTTAGTCAGTCAGGAAAATATAGTGAGATTAGTTACGTATTGTTTTTTCTGTATCTGTGTGATCTTAATATTTCCTGCGATTGAAACTCTGGTGTTTACTGTAAATAGATATTCACTATTTTCATGTTTTTTATTATTTATTATTACATATATTTAAACCTTTCACTGTGGCTGGTCTTTTAGGGATAATATTTTAACCTTTGAGAGTACTTATATTTATTTGGTGACACTGTGGCCACTCCTGAAAGCCTTGCTGCATTGGTCAAACACTACCATTTGTAGTAGTATTAATTTTACTCAGTATAATTGGGTACCCTTGTAAGAGCCTTAGAGCACCTCACTTTGGAGTGTTCTTATGACTGTATCTGCCTTATGGTTTGGGCAGAGGGGGCATAGTTGGCAAACTGGCACCAGCCTTTCCCAGGTGTGTGTGTGTATGTGTGTGTGTGTGTGTGTGTGTGTGTGTGTGTGTGTGTGTGTGTGTGTGTGTGTGAAAATCAAATCTCAAAGAGTGTGTGTGTCAGCTACTTGTAGTAGGGACACGCTAGTTTCACAGAGAGGGTGATTGAGGTCTTGGCTTGAAACTCTCAGATGAGGACTCAACTGTAAAGTTGTGTCAGTGGGGAGTCTTATTTCAGGCCTGGAGAGAGAGAGAGAAAGTGAGAAACCCAGCCCCAAGACTGAGTGTGTTCTCTGTGTGCTCTTAAAGAAATTGTGCTTGGTGCAGAGAGCTGCATCTTGGAAATACTGTATGTATCTATCTTTGTTCCAAGTGAACATCCCTCACCTGTGTCAGTGGTGAGGATTGAGGCTCCTTGATTACTGGCCCAGAGCAATGACATCACAGCAGCTTCAATTTTATATTCATATATAAAGTCAGCCAAAGCAGGTATTCATTTAATACTCCCATATCACTTTTAGCACTCATAAGCATTAAAGTAGAAAGGATCATGGGTTTAGAAAGACTTACTCACCCCTAGTGGGTGAGTGGGAAAAATGAAATGGAGATAGAATCAGAACAGAAAAGGATCCCTGAAGTAAAGTTCACTAACCTTGAAATATGTTCACAAAATACAGCCTTTGCAGAATACTGTTAAAACAACAAACTAAGAGCAGTACATACATTGTAAACCTCACTGTGTATGCCAATTTGTCTTGTATTAATATGTACTGAATTCTATCTGCCTTTCAGTTATTGTATGTACATATTGTTATGTTGTGCATTATATTTTTCTCAACTGTATAACATGACTATTTTGTAAATGGAGCTTTCTCCCTGGTCTTCCACTGAAAAAGGGCTACCACAGTACAATCGGACTACCCCAGTCAACAAAATTAATAAATAAATACAACTAAACTCATCTTAGCCAATGAAAAGGATATAGAAGAAATTAATGAAATTAACTTGGAAGGCTAGAAAACAGTACGGAGATAGTAGGATGGACATCAAGGGATATCATGAAACTGTTTCCACAGTGGACAGATAGTTAGAAGATATATAGAGTTATGCTTGTACTCATGGGTCCTAGGTTCTTTTGCCTTTACAAGGACACAGCATGGAGACAATCTATACAGTGAAATTAAAACAGCACAGGGAATAAATTAGAAATCCTGTTAATAGACTAAACAGTCTTTGATATGTCCTTTGAAGAAAATGTGTTGCATGTTAGAAACAGTCAAGTATATAAAAATAATCAGAATACCCATTACAGAAAGATACAGTTAAGCAGCAAATGAAGACTGCCTCAGCCTTCTGATTTACTATCACTCTACCTATCAGATTGACTGCAGACTGTAAACAGCCAAATCCAGCTCATTTCACCACAGGAACTGTCTTATCTGCCAGTTTGGTACTACAAAGGAAGGCCATCCTCTGCAGCACTAAAGAACAGAACAAAGTTAACAGATCTTGGTTGTCAGAAAGTTAGCCAACAAACAACATGTTAACAAACAAGATTTTAAATAGTTTTGCCCTTGTTCTTCTATGATCCTATGACCATTTCATACACAGAAAATGACAAGAGCTGAAGTGTCCATTTGTTCCCATGCAGGGTAAGAGTTCACCACAGGAAGCCACCATCATGTGTTTTTTGGATGTTCTTACCTCCTAATTTTGACAATAGATTTCAGGACAACACATAATACTAGCTTTATACAGCTACAATACCACACATGCTTGACCACCTGCTCCAGCTAACACTGTTTGGCACACCTTCTCCACCATATTCAGACAGCTGCTGGATATTGTCTTGTGCACTGTTATGCCCTCAGCTTCTGATAGGTGTCAAAACAAACAGTGAAACTAGCCATTTCATCCTCCCATGATGGGTGAACCCACACTGTTAGTTGAACTCAGACCATTTGTTTTACAATTAGAGCTTTATCCTTCTTCACCATAGAGCTGAGGTAAGGAAGAATAAATTAATCTTACTGCAAACAACTTTCCTTTCTAAAAGGATAGAGAGGCAGAGGACATTATGCTGCTGTTAGCACTCATCAATTCCTGAATGTCTGCATTATGAAGAGGATTTTAACACACAAATTTCTCTTTATCTCCAAACATAAATGAATATCACCACAAAACATAAATGGACAGTTAGTAAGGTTGCAATCCATCCTGTACATTCCTGAACTCCTCTTTAATTCTGACCTACAAACATCTTAAGAAGATACTTTATTCATTACCACCTTCTTTGGAAAAGCTACTTCCTGTCACTGCAGAAAAACAGCAAAGGCTATAATCATGATATCACTGACAGATCTTCAATAATGAAAAGTCCACATTAGGCATGTTTTGTGTTCCTGAAGGTCTTACATTTAAGACAGAGATCTAGTGAATATGTTTACTCATTCTAAATGTCAGGAAAATATACCAGATAATTTTAAACCTTCGTCTATACTGCAGTATAATTATCTCACTACCTCTTTGCACCACGTGCATAACTAATCACTCCACTACTTATTCAGACAGTACAAATACTCTATAGTGCATTTATATAATTGCATAGAAAAGACACTATGGATTGATGATTCCAGTAAACACTCCAGTTGTAACTCAAAGGACAGTCAACTCAAAGGACAGTCATCATAATAATCAAAATTATGAAACCAACAGAGAGATGACAGGGACTGCATACGTTACGGCTGAGGCTGTATTACCCCAGATATTATCCCTACCCTGAGATGCAGTAACCATTTTTCTTTTTTCAAATATTTTTATTAAAATCAAACACATGAAAATATTAAAGACATTCTAATGTAAGTTTTGATTAGTTAACTATATACAATATTTACACTTGGCCTAATATGAGAAATATTTTCACAAGAAAGAAAATATAAACCTTTTCATTTACCAATATACATTCAAAGTATTTAAAAAAAACATTCAGTCAAGAATATAGAGAATGTGATGTTTTAAGAATTTCTATTAAACCAAGAACTTCGATCCAAGGCTTATCAGTCCATTTCCTGGGGTAAATTCTTGTTTCCTTGACTTTTATTTCTATGGATGATTATTCTTCCAATAATAATAATAGAAACTCTTCAAAGGTGGGTGGTACAGATGATTTCCATTTTCTAGATAAACATTTTCTTGCCACTGATAAAATAGTCAAGAGAAGATAAAAATTGTTTCTCGTCATGGTATTCATGACATTTACATTCAATAGAATTAGGGGTTTGGATAAAATAACTGTATCTGAAAATAAAGGTTGACAAAATTTACCTATGTCGACCAAATACTTATTGATTTTATTACAGCCATAAATAATGTATTCCCAATTGGCTGAACATACCACAGAACATCTCCAAAAAAAAAAAAACAGTAGTAGATGATTGTATTTTAGAAACTTTGTTGGGAGTGTAAGAATTTCCATGTAAAGATTTTCCACTTCTGGAGAATGGAAGTTAATTTCACAGAAAATAGTAAATTGGATTTGACTTCTGGGGACAAATTATTTTGACCTTTATCAATAAAATTCCAAAAGTTTATTTTGGGTGTAGTTTTATAATTTATTAGAATTTTGTAGAGGTTAGGGATTAAGTTAGGCCCATTCTGATTGTTATATATCAATATCTGAATATGAAGAATCAACTTAAGTTTAGTTTTGAATGAAGAGTTATTTAATATTCTGCAAAGATCTTGAACATGAGAAAGAATATCCAATCTGTGTCTGTAATATTATAGATATTTTTTATTTCATGAGTCTGTAGTACTGTTAGTCTTTTATGCAATGTTGTCAACAAATAAATTTTGATTCCCAATCTTGAAAATGTGAATTCTGTTGGTATAATTTTTAGAAATCCTGAAGGGGATTAATAGTTCCCACCAGAATTTTACATCTAGATTAGAGTTTATAAATGTTCTGATGTTGCTACAGATATGATTTATTAAGTTTACTTTGGTAGGCTTTGCAATATTATATTGTAAATTAATGCATAGTATATACTACAGATTGACATTTTGATTATCTACTAAGAGACTACCAGCTATTTTGTTTTCATTTAAGAAGATGGTTGTATGAAGGGATTTCCATGCAGATGAGAAATTGGGATCCAACCAATTAATGGCTAATTCGAGAGTGGAAGATTTAATATAGGAATCAAGATCTGGAGAGTATATTCCTCCCAATTCACAGGGTCTAATGTGATGATGAAAAGCAATTGTATTTCTTTTTGGAAACCATAAAAATTTTAGTAAGATTTTTTTTAAAGTCATTTAATATCATTTTATTTGGAGAAATAGGAATGGCTTGGACAATATAATTTATCTTTCGAAGTAAGGTCATCTTCCTTAATTGCAATCTGTGTCCAAAATTTAAAAACAATTTGTTCCATTTTTCTATTAGTGATTTTAAAGTGGATAAAGTGTATGTATAATTTGTGGTTACAGTTGTATTTATGTTATCACACAGGGTTATCCCTAAGTAATTTATGGATGATACTAATGTACCAATTATATGATTTGAGTTAAAATGCAGGTTATGCTTTCTATTCAATATCATGTATCTGGATATTTTGTTACTTATTCTTAAACCTGAATTAAGATAAAATTTAGCAGTTTGTAAATCTAATTCATTGAGAGATTCTTCTGAAATTCTCAAAGTTAGAAGAATGTCATCTGCAAAAAGCAAGATTTTAGAGTTGAATTGTCCATGTATTTCAATACCAGTTATTTTTGGGGATTGACGAATAGTAACTGCAAATATTTCAATGGCTAAGGCAAACAAAATAGGAGACAAAGGGCAGCCCTGTTTAGTTCCTTTGGTGATTTTTATGGCTTCCAAAGTAAATGGACCAAGTTTTACATAAGCAAGGTTGTTACTATATAAACTTTTTATCAAATGTATAAACTGAGAGGGGACATCAAAAATTTCTAGTGATTTATAAAAGAAATTCCCAGTGTAATGCTTCAAACGCTTTTTCAATATCAAGGGCAATTAAAACAGCCTCTTGGTTATCTCTGTTAAAAACATCCATAACAGTGAGAATCCTTTGAATTGAGCCCTGTGTTTGTCTGTTGTAAATGAAGCCCGTTTGATCTTCATGTATGATGTTTAAGGATTTCTTGATCCTATTTACGAAAATGTATATATAAAGACTCAAGAAAGGGATTGTATACTATTAATGGTATTAAGTCATAACAATAATATGCATATAGGACTGCTTAAATGTGACATGACATCTAACTTTAAATTTAAATATTACTAATAGTATAAAATTTGATATGAACTGGTAGACAGATGAGCTTTTGTTAACATAATTTTAAAATACATATTGGTTTTACGAAGTTATAAATTATGCTTTAACAGATTTTTTGTTCACTTCTGATATTACAGGCCATATTTCAGTAGAATTATCCATTCTGGACCATTTCACTTCAGGACACTTCCCTAAGAACGTGAGAGTATAAAGTAATCAATAAAAACCTTACATGTCTTCTAGCTTATCTTTTTTCACTTGTCCAATTAGTCCTGATGGCAACTTGAATGACTAATATTGACTAAAATGTAAACTAAGATTCATACTAATTATTACCTTTACATCGGAGTGCGACAATGTCAGCTTATTTTTAATTTGAGATTTTCACATATAATCATTGAAGAAACATGTATATGAATCAAATCATATAGAAAGTAGAAACATCATATAAAATTCAATTTACTATTCTTTACATAACAAATGATTCAATAATATGAGAAACTTTTATATGGTATATAACAAAATATTATAGAATTTTATAATTATAAACATTACCATTTGAAGGCAAGCAGATGAGGAAGAAAAAATTGAAAGCATATGAAAGACCGCATTTGAACGGTCATGAAAATGAATTTTTATAGTATCAAAAGACAACTGAAAACTTAATATCAAAAGAATAACCTCTTGCACTGCAATGTTTAAAAGTGAATGTTAATTCAAAAGAATAATTGAATTAGACTTATTGTTCGGACTAGTATAACTAATATCTGCTTATTTTCTTGATACACAGCATATTTTACAGTTACATGGAAAACAGAATGCCAGGACCTGCATAAAATACTCTAAAAAACATATTTTCACAGTATTTCCAATTATTTGCCATTAGTGAAGTGACGCTAGCACAAAATGCTATTTAACATTTCAGAGTTAACTGATTTTGACCTCAAGTGACAAAAAAATTAAAGTGTGCCCCAGAGTGTTTGTAGGATTTAGTATTTTCAAAAATCACCATAGACACACGGGGATTACAGCAACAAAACATGGATTCTGAAGAGGTTATTGGCTGAGGCTAATTGATTTATTCTTATTAGTGTGGTCTGTGGAGTCTGCATGTCCTCCCCGCAGTTGGGTGGGTGTTCGAAAGACATGCATAAATGGGCGTGCCTTTGTTGAAGGTTGAATGTTGAGCTGGCACCTCGGCTTTTGTGAAAATCTACTGCCAATCATTAGCGGACCAGAGTTCCGCTGTGGCGACCCCTAACCGGGAAAAGCCGAAAGACAACAACAAGTGTGGTACAGCAAATATGTTTAGATGCAGGTATCAATAACAAGGATTTGTTTCACAAATTAATAAGACCTTTTAGACTGGAAAGTAACTAGCAAAAATAACTGATATAACCTATGTCAATGTAAATTAAGCTTTCTTGCATTCTTCTGACAGCACTTACAATTAACAAGGTAACAAAAGTCTGATAAACCAGACTAGTTCTATGTTAAAATGCATTTTACCTCATATAATATAAAATCTGCTTGACCGATATATTTATTCAGTTTAAGCCAACAATGAAAGGAATACAAGACCACATGCCTCCCATTTGCATTTATAGTAACTACAAGGTTATACTAACTCTCAAAAAAGTTAGGAAAGACATGTAAAATGCCTTCTGTAATTTTCCAAGTATTAAATAGAGTAAACATCTGTAATGTTGTGATCTACTAGAGTGAGTCCAGAAATATAGAGACTTAATGGCCACAAGAATGAACATACACTAAATCCAAGATGCCATTTCTCGGAATAGCCCCTCTTCCCCAAAATATGATGATCCCAGAGTTAATGTATAAAATTATGAGGTGTGGAGGATTTACCACCAAATAGTGGTAGTGCAAGGGAAGGCTTGCCCCCTTGCAATAATAAGTTTAAAAGAGAAGTCCAAACTTTGACACTTGTTATTTTCCTGTGTTTTTTTTTTTTTTTCAGCATATTGACACTCAGCATTTCAGGTCCCTACATGTCATTAGGGAACTGTTTTATGCAACACAATGAGTACATCCCCCCTATATTGCAATGCCTCAAATTTCCTTCTACAATGTTTTAACCATCACTATATCAAGTCTTAATTGTACCCAATCTGAACAATATTACTGAACTTAGGAAATAACTAGACTATTCATCTTGCATATGTTAATAATTTAATTGCTTTCCTACCAATGGACAGAATACTCCCATGTTACGATGAGTATCTAGGAAATCCCTTGTTAACAATGAACTAGTCCTAATAGTTAATGAATCTGTCTCTATTGTTGATTACTGAAAGGCTGTCAATCAATTCACATGCTCCCCATTTGAAATGCAAGAGAACCAAAAGAAACCAATCTGCATCCATGTCTGTGTGCGCAAGTCCCAAAAGAGGCATCAGCAAACCATCTGAACACTGGCCACCTCGTAACTGCGACAGAGAAATAACACAAATGCACAAGACACGCACACCGAACCAGATGGAGACAAAAACTTCCGACATGCGAAAAAAAGGAGAAAACATACCAGGTGCACCAAACAGACCCCAAGTCCCAAAAAACAGACTTGCATAACTCGCTTCCAGCAAAACAATGCCTCACAAGAGATACTTCATAACCACCACCCCCATAACCCCGTGTAACACTTCTACAGTAGTCCAACACCACTCCAAACACGTCACCATCAAAAAATCCCCCAGACAAGCAGTGGCAGCACCCATCGCTAAAATCTGATGCTACATAAGTTGCTCAAATTTGTCACTATGCAAATCATCTAGTCCAGTCCACTACAGAACCCATGTCAGACACAAAAAAAAATGTGAATTGTGAATGATGTTCACCAAAAAATACCTAGCAAAGGTAACTATGGGATGAAGGCAAAAGACTACACTATTCAACACAACTCTGCAGCAGTGCTGCGAAGCAAAACCATGTAGACAAGCAGAAAAGAAAAGCAAAGCATGTGCAAATGGAAACAGTGGCAAAACCAGTCCCAGACCCATGAAGATGCAACCAGCACCCCACATCGTCCCAACACAGCTGTTCCCTTCACAGCCAAACACCAGACACAAACAAAAAAAAAAATATTCATCCCTGCTACACAAAGACTGCCACACATGCACCTCATCACTAAAGGGACAAGATTTGTATAAAGGTTAAGGTCTTTACCTCTTTAATGCAAGATACAGGGGGCGATTCTGATTTCTGGTATTCACTAGGCTTGAAATTGTTTGAAGACTAATAGCTTGCTATTTATACAAACATAAACATTGCTATAATGCTTTGAATTGCATTTCTTTCACTCCTATAAAGGATGGTTAGTGAGCTGCACTAATGTTGGAGAAATCAGACTTACTACATTGCAACTCAGATGAATGGGCGATGATTACATAAATGTAATTTACTACAAAATCAGAGTATTATATGTCTGTTTTGATTGCTTTAAAATATGGTAATGGCAAACCATCATTATTTCAAATAAGCCATATAGCACTTCTGACAGGCAACATCTACTGATAAAAGTCAGAAACTGGTAAATGTAGTCCTTCCCTCTATGTTGGTATATACAATGATCATAGAAAGTCAGTCACACATATCTGTATTGATTGTTTACAGCTGCTAATGTCCATTATATGTTATTGTAAAATTCACCTACTAATCTATACCCATTTCCTCATCAGAAAACTCTTCTGACTATATTGAGTATTTCTTGTGCGTGGAAATATTTTATCATACAGTATTTTAACATACTAAACTTCCTTAAATTCAAACTGTATTCTCTAGTTCCTGCATGCTTAATAATTGCTAAGATATAGGAAACCCAAATACAATTACATTATAAATCATCCTACTCATAAGTGTGAAAAAGATCGGCAATGTAGTTCCCTTTAAGAAGTCCTTCCTGCAATTTGCGTATGTACGTAGCTACGTAAATACAGAACGGATTCCCTTTGTTCCATGAAGTCTCCCTAACTAGGAAATATCCAGAAAGGAAGATTAAAAGACTATTCTCTTTTTTATCTTTCTTCCCTCCCCCTTCTTATACTAAAGATGGATTATTTCTGAAAGATGCGCTGTAAGTGTGAATGATCTACAAAGTATGCATCTGTAAGAAAGTGAAACTGTACTAGGCTTCTCTCTATGTAAATAGAGAGAATTGGATTTTGTTTTGTAAAGTAAAAGAAAAATCACTGTTTATTAAAAACTATGTGCATGAAGCTCGAGTGCGTGCATGCGCTCAAGATGTGAAGAGAGAGTGTGAAGATATTCTTGTTCATGAAAACTGTTAAAAATACAAAATATAGTTGTTTTGTTTTTGTATATTCTGTACCCTTTATCAACTATAGGTATGGATCTTTATAAAACCCAGAGGAAACAGCTAGTTAAAAGACCAAAACAACTTAAAAACATTGCTACAAAAATAAATAAATAATTAAAAGAAGAAAAAAAGTATGACACATCATTACAACTGTGCTAGATTAATGTTATTTGCTTATAGGCTAATGATTAGTGAAATGAGCAGTAAGCGGAGTGTGGGATAATGGTCAATTACAACAGACACAGCTCTCCATTAATGTATATTTAGAGATTAAGATGTCTATAAATTGTAAAGTACTAGAAGTATATGACAAGTTATCAAAAAAATTTATATCATATATTATAAGGTAAAAGAGACATGAGAATACATACTTTTTTCTTTTTCTCTTCTTTTTTTCCTTTGTTCAGAAGATTAAAAGTTAAGATTTGGTAGCTACTTTGAGAGATTTGGAGGTAGTATAACTTTTAAGCTCAACTTTCTGTTTCTTTTTCTCCACTTCCAACCAGTTGTTTTTCTCAGGAGATCTTTTTAATGTGGAAGAACTTGTCCAGTCCATATCTTCAGGAATGGGGATTATATTGTTATTTTTGGTGAAGGAGATAGTTTCTTCTATAGTGTTGAAAGTTTTCAAGTCATTTTAATAAAAAAATTCTGATTTTTGCTGGGTATATGTGATGGGTTTTTATTTTATTTTGTTTTAACAATCTTACTAATGGCCAGGCTTTCTTCCTTTGCTCTAGCACTCTTGAAGAATAGTCACTGTCAAATCTTATATGGTGCTGCTTATAGGTTAGTGGACTTTTCCTCCAAGCTGACTTGAGAATAAGATCTTTGTCCAGGTATAATAGAAATTTGACAATTATGGACCTGGGAGAAGCAGAAGCTGATGATGGCATAGGTTTCCCTATTGCTCTGTGGGGCTCTCTCAATACCATTAGATAAGCTTCCTTTAAATCAAGTAGTTCTGGGAGCCAAGTATTTAAGAATAAAATGATGTTCTCGCCCTCAGCCTTTTCAGGAAGACCAAAAATCCTTATAATAGTTCTTCTTTCTCTATTTTCTAGGTCATCAAGCTTGTTGGTTAGCCAATTACTTTGCCGTGTAAGAAATTCAACCTGATTCTCTTCTTCATTGAGCCTTACATCGATATCAGTATGATATTTCCATGTCTATTAATTTAGATTGTTGTTGTAGAATTTCTTTTAGGATGTCAGTTTGATTTTGGAAGTTCTCTCTAAGTCTTTCAAGTTTATCTGTAAATTTGTCCATCTTTAAGGAGAGGTCTTGAAGAGTGGAAGACATCTGTTGTATATCCTTCTTCAGAAGAGAGTCAGAATTCTTTATGTTACTCATTTCCGCAATGATGTTTTTCTCCAAAATATTTTGACAGGAAAATTTTTAGATAAATTCCTCAAAGTTGGTATATCTTTAGATTAGTAGTTTAATAACAGATTTGTCTTGTTTTGAAAGCAATTAGATCATTTAATTTCCTGTAATTTGGTGTAGTTTAAGGAGCTCAAAATAATGCTGCTAACAGTTGGCCATTCAGGCTCCACCCTCACTGAGATGCAGCAACCTTGAAGGCAGTTTATGCAGTTAGTGGGGGCATACAGAACGCAGCTTTCCATGTTGTAAGGTGTTTGGGGGGGGCAGGCAAGCCCACTGAAAAAGACGTTTTCAGTGGTATGACTGTGACTTTAGCTATTTTCTATCAAAATACTTCTGTAGGGTAAAAGTAAGTTTAGCTATTCACTGTTATAATGTCCAGACTAAAATGTTTCATTATCTACTAATCCCTTACTTTGGGACTTTTAGTAGCAGACCTTTTCTTGAGTTTGTAATAGGTAGTCCTATAGCAGGTATATACAATACATGTAAAACAAGCGGCAACACTCATTTACAATTTCATTCTTCTGCTGACTACAATAAAAGGGCTTGAAAGGGAATTAAAACTGCCTCTTTCTCATCTACTGACCAGTTGTAAGAGGGCTAATAAAAGGACATCAAACAAGCATGGTAAGGTGTTCAGTGGGTTGCAAAATACTGCATTGGTTAAGGACAGCAAATATGTGTTCTATTTTTCACCTTTTGGAACTGTGGATAAATCTACACGTGTAGCATGACTATAAAGTATGTGAATGATTATCTTTCCTTGTAGATTTATGGGATTTTCTTGACACTCCATGCAAACCTACAGAATGAGTGTATAGGTTCATAGGTTGGCACTAGGCTATCGGCCCTAGAGCCTATACAAGCCTAGCCATAATAATTCCCTGGTCCCCTGTCTAATATGGCGATTGAAGTGATCCCTGGGATGAATTTCCTATCTCCCATCCAATCATCAAGGTTCTTTTTGAAGAGGGCCAAAGAGGCGCTCAGCTTGACATGTATGGGCAGTCTATTCCAGAGTATGGGGAGTCTCTGGGTCAGGAACCTATCCCTCCAGCATGTTTTATTCATTGTGATGACCAGATTTAGATCCCTGGAGAGTGTGGCTCTGAGGGATTAGGATTTCTTTAAGTGTAGCATGTCCAACAGCTCTGGGTTTGACATGGCCTTGTATGTTAAGCAGAGATCGCCTCTGAGCAGGTGATATGTGACAGAGTATAGCTGGAGTTTTTTGAAACGGTCAGCATAGGGCATCTGCTTTAGGCTTGTGATTCTTTTAGTGAGGTATTTCTGTGGCCTTTCCAGTTGTTGCAGATATCTTGTGAGGTACATACCAAACAAGGTATTGTACTCTATAATGGGTCTAAGCAGGGATGAGTACAGTGGGACAATGACCTCCTTTTTTCTGGATGAAAAGCCCTTAATGATGAGGTATGCCACATAGAAGGATTTCCTGACTGTTATGGTGATGTGGTTATTGAAGGTGAGACTACTGTCCACTTGTGCCCCTAAGTCCCTTATCACACTTTTGGTGTTTATTGTACTGTCACTCACATGGTAATTCATGGGTACATGGTTTTTCCCAAAGGGGATAACTATACATTTCTTGGCATTGAACTTGAGCCCATGGCTCTGGCACCAAGCATCTGTTTCTGTAAGGCCCTTTTGTAGAATATCCACATCATTTGGGGATTCAATAATGTTGCCCAGTTTGCAGTCATCTGCAAACTTTGTTAGCCAGAGACTTAGTGCTGGCCTGTACTTCAGAGAAATAGATGCCAAACAAGAGCAGTCCTAGGACTGAACCCTGAGGTACTCCACTTGTCAATTGTCTGGAGCTGGATTTTGAGTCGGCTACTTTTAGAGTGTGGGTTCTGTCAGCAAGCCAGTTGGCAACCCATCGAGTGATGTAGGGATTAATGCCCAACTTAGTAAGTTTATCTATGATTCCAGAGTGGTGGATGGTGTCGAAGGCCTTGGCGAGGTCCAGATAGGCTGTGTGGACCACCTTGCCCTCATTCACAGCTCTGGATACTAATTCAAAGAAGTCAATGAGGCTGAGAAGACAAGATCGGCCCTTTACAAAACCAAACTGGGTGAGGTCCAGTGTTTGAAGGATGCCAGTGTCTTTAGTTCCATGATAATGTGTTCCATGGCTTTGCAGATCAGGCTCGTCAGAGTGATGGGACAATAGTTCCCGGGATCCAAGGTGGATCCCCCCTTGTGAGTGGGATAACTGTAGCTGTGCACCACTCATTGGGCACGAAGCCTGAGGTGAGGCTATGATTAAACATGACACTTAGGTGAGGTGTCAGTTAATTTTGTAGTTCATATAGTACACAGCCCGGGATGTCGTCTGGTCCCACGGATGCTGTATTCCTAACTTTGGTGAGTGTGTTTTTTCCCTGTGTAGCCGTGATTACCAGCATTTGGCAATCTTTTGATACTGAGCTTGGCCCTTTAGGGGGAGAGAGAGGGGTGAAGTTGGCACTGAATCGATCTGCCATGATACTGGCAATATACTTGGGATTAGTATATTTAATGCCATTCTGTTATAGTTCAGAACAGATCTGAACACTGCCATTTAGATTCTTGACATAACTATAAAATGCCTTGTGGTTGTCCTTGGAATCTTTGGCAATTTTATTTTTGTAACTAGCTTTGGAGGATTTTATGAGGGATCTCAGCTTCTTACTGAGGCACGCAAGGGAGTATTTTGCATCCTGAGATTTTCCTCTTTTCTGCAACAGTTTCTTCCTTCTGTTGTATAGTTTGTTTATGGCAGGGAACCACCAGATTGGCTTCTTTTTTTTTTTTGGAGGAGAGCATCTTGATTCTATTTGGAATGGCACAATTCATGCATGAGTGGATGTGCTTGTACAGTGCCTTAGTGAAGGATTCAGCAGTCAAACTTTCAGTTCCCATCTGCATGGGTGTCATGAAGTTTGCCACTTCTGACTTGAGTAGCATGAAGTTAGCTTTGGAGAAAATTTTTATGGAGGTTTCTCTACTGGGGGGTGGGATGTGGATGTCAAGGGTGATTAGCTTATGGTCAGAGCTGACCAATGAGGGGGGGTGACCACTGGCATGAAGCATCGATCTCCCATGTTGGTAATGACCAGGTCTAGGATATTTGAGCACCTGGTGGGACTATGGATTAGTTGATCCAGGGCATTGGAATTTATGAATTCCAAGAACCGTTGGGCTAAGGTGTTGGTGCCCAAACAGTTTTCACAATTAATGGCAGGTTAGTTGAAATCACCCAGTATTAGGGTGTATGGTTGTATCTTAATATTTTCCAGTATGTTTAGAAAAGTGTAGTGAGAATATTGGGGCATGGTGGGGGATCTGTAGCAAGCTACAATGTGGATTGCAGTCTTACCTAGTATTAGTTGTACCTGTAGAATTTCATATGTATTGTGTTGGGCAACTAGCCTGGATGTGTGAATATCCTTGGTGAATATGGACACTCCCCTGCCTTTAGTGTTTCGGTCCTGGTTTGGTGGCCAAAAAGTGTGGTAAGAGTTGTAGCCTGGTATTGCAGGGCTGCTCTCTGGAGCCTTGAACCAGGTCTCAGTTACTGCACAGATATCAACATTCTCCATTTTTAGAAGTGCCTCGAGAGTGTGGATTTTGAAGTTTAGAATTCTAGCAATGCTAGCATTACCTTCAGATTTTGCATGCTTATATCTGTTACGGTGGTGTTTTTGTCCTTTGAGCCTTGCCTAAAAAATGCAATACACGGGGGCAAAAGCCTTAGCCAGTAACCTGAATCCCTGGGGCGACAGGTGCAGACCATCTCTGGCAAAGCATCGTGGTCTGTCGATCATGTCATCCCAGGCAGACAGATACTGGATCCCCTTTGAATGACACCAGACACTTAGCCAATTGTTCAAGTCAATAATTTTGTCCTTATACTGTGATATCATTCTGGTTGAGGGTAGGATGCTACTCAGGACTAGGGTCATATCTGCCTGGGCCACATGATCTGAGAGTTCTTCCATGCCTCTCTTCATGTAGTCCAGGAAGGTACGTCTCAAGTCATTCACTCCAACATGGACAACGACAGTGTCATATTTGTGCTTGTTGTGGAGTGACTTGAGTGCATGCATGATGTGGTGAATCCTGGCACCCGCCAGGCAGCTGACTGTAATTTTCTCCTTGTTCAGCCTAGATAGCATGAGCAGTATAACAAGATTAAAGATTTCCTTTGCCAACCAGTGAAAAGCACATAAAGAGTTGGGCTACCACACAGATGTGACAAAAAAGTAATCAAATGGATATTGCTTCAGTCAGACAATTCATAAAGATGCTACGCATGGTGGCATGCTACAAGCAAAATCTTGAATAAATAAACAGGGATACTACTCATTTATTTCATCTATATATCCTTTTGCTGTCCAGGTAAGTCCTACTAGGCTAGCAGCCTCTTTTTAAGAATACCCAAAGATGGTATTCATACTATTAGGGGAAATTTGGCCAGGGCATCTGGGAACTTTCTCTACTATTCATTGTTGCAAGGGAGAGGGACCCATTTTGGAGGAGCACTTCCTGCTTTGTTTCCAGGTGCAAAAGCAGTTTGGAGAAACAGGGAGGCAGATGGAGAGAGAAGGAGATGATGGAATGGTATAAGAAATGGAGGAGAGCGCAAACATTCAAGACCGGACAATGTATACAGGATTCTGAGGAAATGTTTCAAAGAAATCTGTTGGATAGAAATGAGTCAGCAAGTGATGGATGTATAATGCAACTCTCCAGACAGGCAGGTTTATTGGATGATTTACCTAAAGAAATGTTGGCGCAGAGTGAGCCATAAAATATAGGATATGTTTCCTGGGGGGACATTATGGAGAAAATGCAAAAGGAGGATGCAGAGACAATGCTGAGGAATAGTGGTGGATGAAAATGAAAACATATGCACAGAAAGTAAAATAAGGGAAAAGAAGTAGAGTAGAAGAACATGGTAAAGATTCAAAGTAAATAAGACAAGGAAATGGACAGGTATGAAGCATGGGACAATTTAAAAACTTCTTAAAACCACATGAGGTAAGAGCATTTATTCTTACTAACAAAGAGGCATTCTGTGACATTGCATCTGAGATTTTTTTTTCAATGGAAACTTTTCTTGGAAAATATGAAAACAGAAAGACTGTAACCCATGGAATCTTTATATGATGAAAGCATTTAACTGGGAAATGAATCCATGTATAATTTCAAACAGAGGTAGAAATGGATACTTTGAAAGGACATTTGAAAACTTTATATAAAGAAGTAGTGGACAATGCAAAAGTTTATCATAATAGGCGTTTAAGAACTGGTGGCTGGGATTATAATATTGTGTTAAAAACAGAGAGAAAAATACATATATACCAAGCATAATAAATGTGGAGGGAGAATAGGTATATCGTAAAATACTGGGGACAACACAAAACAGGTTTTTCTGTGGAAAAGAACATTTGATAAATAACTGTGACAAAAGAAAATGTTATATTTGTGGGGAAATGGGACATGATGTAAAAAATGTAAATTGAAATGTTATAAATGCAACAAAACTGGACATTAACTGATGGGTTGCAAATATTGAAAATAAGAGTAAGGAACAAGAGAAAGAAAAAATGAACAAAGAGAAGAAATTTTATAAGTAGAAAAAATAGAAGAAAATCATATGAAAAAATAATAAAGACATAGAAAAATGTTCTGAAATAAGTGATGAAGAAAACAAAAATTGAGAGGCAGTAAAAGAAAAAAAAGAATTATATTGGTAAAATGGTAAATGAGAAGGAAATTTTAAAGGGATAAGTACAAAAGAAAATAGAAAGGAAATGGATAAAAAATATGTATACAGCTATTGATTGGGGGTTTGATACAAGTTTGACTCTCAGACACAATCTACAGTGTCTGATTCTCAACTTTGCGAGAGAAATAGGCTAGGGTTAGAATGGCCTATTAAGAAAGCCAGCTGAGTAATTAGGTATGAACTTATGAAACCATAAATCTAATGAAAGGGGAAAATAAAAATTTTACAGTACTTCCTGTAAATATGAATAGTATTAAGAATATAGTAAATGAATAGGATTGTGGAGTGTTGCAATACATGTGATGTAGATGTAATTATATTACACAACACAAGATTTTTAATAAATGAAGAAAGATTACAACCGGAGAACCTATGAGGAGGAAAGATAATCTGGAATTTGGGAAATGTGATGTTCTGCAATAGCCATACTCTATAGAAATATAGTAAAGATATTTATTGTAGCTTTAGCAAAAATGTGAAGGCTAATCACTGTAAATTTAAAATGGAAAGAACAAGCATATAGAAGTATAACATGATATGCTTATACTAATTGCATAAGAATATCACTAACAAAAGAGATTTGAATATTATAATAATAGCGGACTTTAACTGTGATTTAAAACACAAGAGTAAAAAGAAGGGAAATGATACAAGAAAAATGTTAGAAGTTATAAGATGTGTTATGTTAAAACGTTATGACAAAAACTCATGGACTTACAAAAGGGGTATGCATAGAACTGAAAGAAATTATTTTATATCATCAGAAAGTTTACCTATAGGAGAAAGAGAGGTAGCTAAAATGGAATTTTCTGATCACCTTGCAATATGGCTAGAGATAAAGGAAAGCAGGAAATATATAAAAATAGGCAAAGGAATAAAAGGATAAATGAGAAAGCATGGACTGAAGAAGGAAAGATTAGTAATACAGTTATAGAAAGATCATATTATTATGAGAACATTTTATAAAAACTGGAAAATATTTAAGGAAAAATATAAAAAATGTTTTTACAGTGGCAATATGATGTGAGAAAAGTAGAGCAAGAAAAAATATAAAAAGCTATATAATTATGCATTTGGAATATTCAGAACATAATCATAGACAGTACTTTGACAAAGAAAAAAATGACATTAAAGAAATCAAGAAAAATGCAAGAACTGTTATTTAAGCAATGATATTGTTTTACAGGGAAAAAGAGAAGTATCATGTTACTTAAGCAAATTAGTAAAGGAAGATGGTAGTGCAATGAGAGAAATAAAAATTAAAACACTGAAACAGAATGAACTCAGGAAAAGATTATGAATAGTGTAGTACAATATGTAGAAAAAATGTTTAAAGAAAAAAGAAGACAATGAAAAAAAGTGGAAAATAAAAAATAAAAGTTAACAGAAAAAGAGAATAAATAGAAAGGGATATTTCTTTAAATGGGTTACATAAAGTGGTAGGACAAATAAATATAAATTCAACTGCAGAATCATATGGAATAGGATATAAAATGTTTAAAAATGTAAAGGATTGGCAAAAAAATGTATGCATGTATGTATATATTGTTTAAAGATTTTGAATGAATGGTTAAACAAATGTTTTATATATAAAGAATCATGTAGCGGAATACTTAAATTCATACAGAGGAAGGAAGATAGAAACTTAAAGAACTGGTGACCCACAGTATTGAATAATAATGACTATAAGATCTTTATGAAAATAATACAAAAGAGATTTGAAACCAAAACAGCAAATAATATATAATATAGTGTGCATGTATGTATATATATATATATATATATATATATATATATATATATATATATATATATACACACACACACACACACACACACACACACACACACACACACACACACACACACACACATATATGGCATAATAGGAATGGGTTGTCAAGAATTATTAATGATAGGGACGTTGTGAATGATATTAGGACTAGAAAAGAAGAAGCAAAAATCATGATAGGAGATTTTAATAAGGAATTTGACACAATTGGATGTGAAATATAGATAATAATGGAAGAATACAATATAAGTTAGAAAGTTAGAAAATCATGTTTACCAGCATATAATAACAACAATGTTAAAATACCTGTAAACGGTTGGTTTGCATAAGTTATGAATCTGTGAAATAAATTAGAAAATTAGAGAAGAGGGGTATACAACACCTGAAGGTTAAAAATGTCAGTTCTGTTAATATATGCTTATAACATTATAATAATTACAAAAAAACTAAATTTGGATAAATGAAATAATAATTTGCATGAATGATTGTGTAGAGGTGATAGGGGTGGCTTTAAACAAACACAAAAAATAAAGGTTTAGGTGAGGTACTGGCATATGTTTTGTAATGAATTAAATGTTTGTGTTACGTATAAAATTTAGGAATAAAGACGTAAGTAGAAAATACAAAAAAAATAGAAGAAATAAACCCATCTTTTCTGGAGAACATATAAATTATCATTCAGAAAAAAGTTCTTATTTAATAAATTCAATACTGAAGGAAAAAAACAGCATATTTATCAAGTGTATTTATATTGCCAACAGTATTTGAAAAGAAATTATTGTAGATATTCTTTTTTTTTTTTTCATTTGTATGTGGTTCTGGATTAAACCCAGTAAAAACAGGAGTTTTGTATGTAAATAAAAAAGAATGAGAATTAGGGTTAGCCCAGTGGTACATTAAATTTGTATGAAGCATTTGTATGAAGCATTAAAGTGGATGAATGAAAATGACAACAGATTAGTAGTAAACATGTATACATATAAGTGATAAATTTTGGGGTATGGGAAAAAAAAAGAGTACAAGAAAAATGGGTGTATAAGAAATAAAATGTTATCAAGAAAAAAGTATTTTTGTGGAAAATAAAAATTGGTGATACAGAAAAGAATAGAAATGTATGGTAGAATAATACAATGATAAAACATTACTATGTAAAACCATGAGAAAATCTAACAGATGAAAAAAACTATAAAAATAATAAGCAAATGGTATAATCAGAAAGTAGAATGCCAAGATTTTTTTTGTGATGACTGGTAATAAATAAATTGCCAGTAAAAGGAAATATACCATATAGTAAGAAAAGTGATAGAATAGGTTTACACTGTCTTTTTTCTGAAAAGATTTCAAGACTGCATGAACTAAAGCACAGATGGTGATTCCCTGATGGGTGAGGAAAATAAACCTATATTTTTTGTTTGTGAGTAATAGAGCTGCTTTCTGTTTTTCCTGCTCCATTTTGTTTTCGGTTTTAAGAAATCTGCTTGACCTGGTGTTTTTGTTCTATGTCAGAGACAGACACCTACATTATCTAGGCTGCACAGTTTACATGTTTTTTTCACTGGTTAAACTGTTTCTTGAGTGATTTATTTATTTATTTTACATTTGTTGACTGGGATTGTCCAACTGAGCTGAAGAGCCCTTTTTCAGTGGAGGCCCGGGGAGAAAATCTCCAACATATTATACAATTTCATTATAAATTAGCATTAACCAGCAATATTACAGGATTATTACAAGGCATTAAGTAGCAATACAATGTTATACAGTGTCAATAATCAGGAGTATAGCATAACTATTTCAAGATGTACAAAAATAAATATGTCATTAAGATAAGTATAGTTTTTGGGGTAAGTGGTTACAAAAACCCAGTTTTATCATGATGTAGTTGCATGAAGGCAAGACAATTACAATAGAATGTTTCTCTGAGGCAATTTGCTTAATAGATTTTAGAAGACAGTAGAAAGAGTAGTCAAGAAAGATTAGAGTGAACTAGTGAGAAGAGTGAGTTAAGTGCAGAAAGTATAAGAAGTAGGGGATGTTATGGAGGGAGAGTGCAGTGGCAGGACCAGTGACTTTTAAAGTGCTCTTTGGTGGCTGTTTTAAATTGTTTAATATGTGTAAGGGTCCTGATTTCTAGTGGGAGCCTATTCCAGGAAATAGTAGGGTGACAGCTGTAATTGTTGCGTCCAGATTTAGACTTGGGTTTGTAGATTTGTAGTAAGTCTTGGTTAGAGCTTCAGAGAGGTATGGAGGAAGAATAATGGGAGATGAGAGGGGATAGTGTTGGGCAGTAGGAAGGCTGGTATAGGATAGAATGGATGATTTGGAGCTACGAGAGAAGAAGCTGGTAGTACTTAAATACACAGTGAATTTCTGGGTCTTTGTCTTTTGATGAAAAGATTTCAAGCCTGCATAAACAAAAGCACTGCTGGTGATTCCCTGCTAGTTTTTCATATTCACCCTCCTCCCGTTGATCTGCTTGTTAAACACCTGGTGATTTTAAGCTGTTCATCCCTATTGTAAAGTGAGCTTAATAAGCTTCTCCTTTTTTATATCTTGTGAAAAACAACAGCTAGCAAAGGAAAAGATTCTGCACTGGTCCACAAAATTAACTAGCAAAAATAAAACAAGAACTGCCAAGACTCGGATGGAGAGAGCATAAATTTAATCACAACTAAACAAAACTAAAATACACATATAAAATGGATAAGCATTTTTGGAGGCTTCCTTCCTTAGATCATCATTCATAAAAAAAAAAAAAAAGACAATGCAATTCTTCAACAAATCAAACAATATAATTTAGGGCAATACCCTCTCATCTTGAATATCACTGGCCAAAAAGGGACCAGCCCATATCAGGCTAAAACCAACCCAATTTCAATATTTAAGCCTACGGCCTCTCAGCACAGGCTTTAATGGGAGGAGTGCATTTAAACCAGAGACTTGTCAGCTTGTAGATTGGCTATCCATTGGACTTCTGCCACTTCTATAAAGTTACGTAAATCACCTCATCTTAAATTCAGCCTACAAATCTGTAGCACTAAAAAAAAAGGAAATCTATGCAAGGGATGTCTGTCATTGTGTTGAAACAAAGAGTTCCCATAATTCTTCAGTCTAATGTCACTTAAATGCTGCAAGATGCGATCTTTCAGCCTTCTGTTCATTTTACCTACATAAAAACTAGTGCAGGCATCGCTTCTTGCAAGATATACCACATTGTCAATGCAAAAGTCAGCATAAAATTTTGGCTGATATACCTTCCCAGTACAGGATGTGTGAAACTTTTAACGTCAACAATGTATTTACATGCTTTACAGTTCCAACAATAAAAAGTCCCAGTCCTGTTTGAACCAACAAAACCATTCACAGAAAATGAATTGTTATTGCACAGCAAACGTTTAAGATTCATATTGTTCTTAAAGGCCTAGACTGTTCACAAACCACTGATTTGATCCTATCATCAGTGGTAAGAATCTTCCAGTTCTTTCTGATTATTTCACAGATTCCACTGATGTCAATGTTGCACTTAAGTAACACTCTCACCCCCATATGAGATTGTTCATTCACATTGCTCAATGATAACTCTATGACGCATCCTTCTAAGCCAAGGTCTATCTTTAGTTCTTCTAAGTGCCTAACCATCATTAACAATATCCTTAACATACTGTTTATCATACTCACGTTGCTCAAGCTCATCAATCAAATTATGCATTGCTTCATTAAATCCCCTTTCTTAAGTACATAGCCTGGATATCCTAAGGGTTTGCCCTATTATAATATTGGGAAAAACATGTCTGGGGCGCATACTGTCATGCCTTAAAAGCGCATTCCTTCAGCACTCTTTCCTGAGAAGCATAGTCTCCAGTTGGTTAGCACTATTCATAAACACCCTGACATCTAGGAAATCAATCCCTTTGTCAGAGCTATCAACAGTAAACTTTAGGAAAGAAGTGGTATTTTCCAAATATAAAACAAAGTGTTCCAATTCAATATGGTTTCCCTTCCAAAGAAGGAAAATGGCATCCACAAATCTCCAATAAAATATGATCTTCTCATTCCACAAATTCTCATCATTAAAAAGGAACCGCTCCTCTCAAAAGGCTAAGACAAGGTTGGCATATGAATTGCCACATGGAGTTCTCATGGCAGCCCCCCACTGTGATCTTGAAACAAAAAAATATTATTTTCCAAGACTAACTGTAGAAGAATGCTTATTCTCTGAACAATGGAAACACCATATATGTCATGCTGAATTAGAAATTCTTTGACAGCATTGATGCGATAAGAATTGGGAATAACAATAAACGAACTGTTAACATCCATTTTAAACAAAAATGTGTCTTTACAATTAAACTACTATTCATAAAGTCAGTGAGAGAAACAAGGAAATGTGCTGTATCTTTAAGAACAGCTGGAGCTTTTAATAAAGCTGAGTTCAGCTTTTTTTTGTCCATATTTATAGCGGCTCTGTAGACCAGCCATTTCCAGCTACAATGGGGCTAAGCTGTGGATTTAATCTGTCTTTATGGATTTTGGGTAGACCATTAATTATCAGAACAGTTGGATGTTCAACCTTAAAGTATAGATACATTTCATAAGTTATTATTCCACTCTGCAACAGATTTTCCAAACTATTCTTCACGTGAGCAACTATCTCCTTAACTTTTGTATCCTTGAGAATTTTGTAGGTCAAAGCAACTTATAGCATTTCCTTCATTTTCACAATGTACCAATCTCAATCCAGAACAGCCACACCCCCTTTACCAGCTGGTCTGACAATTATATCTTTACTGCTCATTAACTCATACAAAGCATGTCTCTCACTAATAGATAAATTATAAAAAACTTTATGATGTCTCAGATTAGTGTAATGAGCTATTTCAGACTCACAAATGTTCAAAAAAGATCTCAGCATGTGGCATAGGTATCAAATCACTAGATCTTTTCAGATCATCATTGGTGTTTTCATTGTTGACACTAAACATTCTTTAAAATGACATTCCTTCCAAACAACTTCAAAGTCAAATATAACATAATGTAACTTGGAGGGCACTGCAGGAACAAAAGTTAAGCCTTTGTTTAAAACCATGAGCTGGTCATTGGTCAAAGTCAAATTAGAAAAGTTACATACTAAACTTAGATCCTCAGTCTCTACATAGAGATTTTTCTGCATCCCTCCCCCTTGCTGAGGAATAGTTGTCTGTTGTTGTGTAATTTCACCTTGACTGGAAGCGGTAATGTTGGAAAAACTGAAGATGTACAATTAAAGTCTTTTGGTTTTGCACCTAGTGCATCATAGTCAGGCGTCTGTATTTCAGCTTGGGTAACAATTACATTAGGACCAGTTAGATTTTGTGTCTCAGCCAACGACTGCACCAGGTCATATGCATCAACCTTATGCTGATTAGAGTTATCTTTTACCAAACTGTGTACCTGTTTGCTTCCCATGACATTCAATTCTACATTTTCCACAGTTCTTATCCAAAGCTCCTTTGTTTGTAGCTACAAAAGCCCCTATTGTAGCATTGTTTTCATTATTCCTGTTACCATTGCTTCTAGGCCAAATAAAGATGTATCCTTGTTTAAAATCATTAAAGTCTCTCATCAATTTCTTAGTTTCAATTTATTGTAATTTGGTGTCATATTGAGTCAAAGAACAAAATAGTTCATCTAGTTTAACCTCATACTGTTCGCTAGTGTAAAGTCTGTCAATATCAGCTTGCATGGCTCCAATATCTTTTGCTAATCATTTTCCTGTGGTTCAAAATAAGCTGTATATATCTGAAGCCTGTATCCAAATGAATCTGTTGCCACTTCACTAGATGGCTGTATTGGAGGACGAGTGTGTGTTTTCTAACAATAATTTTATCCAGCATATAGTGTACTAATAAATGGAAACTGGATACTATGTCTCCTAAGGGCCGTTGTAGTAGAAGCCAAACAGAAAACAGGAAAAGAACTCAACAGACCACCAGGCTAAAAACATAAAACCTTTTAATCCAAGATAAGAACGTTAGCGCTTTCAGGTAAAAAACCCTTCATCAGACAAATAACACTGATGCAAAGATAATATTAAAACAGCATTTAAAGTACAAACATGACCCTTTTTTCTGGGAAACAGAAACATTCTGAAGTAAAACCCTGTTCCACTTTGGGATTCTCAGTGGGTTGTATGGTGCTTTGATCCAATAGATCCTGCAGAACCATAGAACAATTACCAAGTTGGTCTGGAGGAGGTTGAGGAAGACGTGAGAAGGTAAGAAGGGATTTTCACACCATAAAACAAACATGACAGATATTGGAAAGAGCCCGAGAGTCTGAAGTAATATTTTGCCAGAAAGAGAAAGCCTGAGAGTCAGGGGAATTTGGTTGCAAGGAGGGGAAGGAAATATGTCAATTGGAGACAGATTTGTCCTGAAAAGTGGTCTTTTGAATTTTAGAAGTCTGGGTGGGTTTATCAGAGAATATATGATTAGGAACCCTTTTCCCTTCAGAAGGCTAATGAGGTTGCCTATGAACAAAGGCAGATTTAGAAGGATAGTTTCTCTGAAAATACAGGGATGGGAGAAGCAAAAATTTGTACAAGATCCTATGTAATAATGCTCGTGTTTTGTACTGTCTTAACAGGCCAGCAGCAGCCACAACAAAGCAGATTTTGGTTGTCCAAAGGAGCATCTAAGAGCTTGTAATTAATATCATTAGGTAAGGCCTGCAGGCAAAGTCAAGAGCATCGCCTCATAAATGAACCTGAAGCAGCAGCTCTACATGGATCAACTGCATCATAACTACATTTGATACAGTTACAGGCTGCCTGTGAAGCAGAACTCAGTAAGGAAAGGGTAGCCATCTTACCTTCAGAGTCAGAAAGGTCTGACAAATGCCTCCCCCCCTCAAGTTGAGACATAAGGGCCAAAACATACCTGGTCATATGGGTTTGATTATTAATGGCCCTGAAGGCCAGAGAAGCACAAGTAAAAAACCTTTATACGCAGCCTCTCCATAGCCTGGCTGTCTTTATCAGAATGTAGAAGTTTGGAAGACGGTAAAAGCTTGGATGACTTATCAACAGAAAAAGACCACAGCAGGGTTTGAAGGAGGACACCTGTAAAGTTATGTAAGCAGCTGCAAATTTATCCAACAAATTATTCAAAACAGTGGGAACAGTAGAAGGTTTAAGAGATTCCATTTGTAACAGCTTGTAATATCTCTTTTGAATGTCAAAGACCTGGGAGCAATCCTACCCAACCTGCTCCATCATGTGAATACAGGGTCCCAAAAGGACAATTCCTGAAAGGGAGGATCAGGATTTAAGGAATCATCTTCCTCTGGCACATAGTATAAGAGTGAAGAAACCTGTGAGGAGTAGGACAATGATTTATCTCCTGAATCCACCTCATCATCCAAAGAATCAGATTCCTAGTCCATCTGGCTGAAGTAAAAGACAAAGGAGAAGTCAGAACAGATAAACTCTGACAGGGCTTCAAGGGCATCAGGGCATTGAACAAACCCTGGGTAAAGTCCTGCCCCATTTGAGAATCCTTAGCAATGGGAGAAATATGTTTAATTTTCTATTTCTTCTTTAATGGGACATCAGCTTTGACCAAACTACGGGGTCTCAGAGCCATGCTGAGACTCAATAAGGGTAACAGGAACCTCTTCTTTAACAAGAATCTGGGGACCCCCCCCCCAGGCTGTTTGGAAATAATCAGCCATGGTTCCCCTCAAAGTTCAAGAGGATATTTGGGCAGTCTCAGAGGATGTGTGAGAAGCTAGTTCTATGCTGGCCTCCTACAAGGTCATGGTAGAGGAAACCACTCTCGGCACCAGACGCTCTCTTCAGGGTCTTCACCCACCTTGAGAGAGACATCCAGTAGAGGGTGGACATCAGCAGAGTCAGACCGAGACATTTTAGTCTTCTTTTTAAGAGAAAGATGTAACTCAGGATGGGTGGATTCGGCCACAGTACCATGAGTCAAAAGTTTGAGATGTTGGTAGTCAAGGGAAATGGACAAAGAAAGGGGACAGCTGTGAAGAATTTTCAAGACAAACAAAGGCCTGACAAATGGTACACTAGGTATGATTCTGTGAAGCACCTAATCAAAATAAACACTTTTTGTGGTGATTCTCATGGGGAATCTGCTTATCACACTCACAAAGAGAAGTAGGAAAAGAATAAACCTCAGTGCGGCACTTATCTGTTAATGGCTTGGTAGAAACCAATTCAGCAAAGAGCATTCAGACCATCCTTTATGCCCTACTCCTACACGGCGAGCATATATCTGATGTATGATGCTGGGAGGATGTAAAGGCTTTGATATACTGACCAGACATTGGTCTGTCCTTGGTAGGAGATCCCATATATGATAAATACTGCAACAGTGATAAGGAAGAACATTGAAGGTTATCAACAAATAGTTTTGGAGGATAAATTGGATAATGCTGGGCTTTGAATACTCAAAGGATTATGTATGTACATCCATTCACCTTTTGGAGTATCATCTGCACCTGTAATATTTAAGAAGGCTACAAAAAGTTTGTTTCAGTGTGTGTTGATGAATTTCTATTTACTGGCACTTCAATGAAATTCTACTTGTTATGGCTACACCACAGAATATAGGTAGAACTTACAAGAAGGGAAGATAATACTGGAGGATGAAGGCTTTTTCCTCATGAAAAACATTTTATAGCAACAGAAGTATAATACATGAGGCATATAACACATATATTTTGTTAACATGTAAAAAATAAAGCAAAAGCCATCTTGTGTGATCCATCTTTTACTAATGTTTCCGGCTTGAAAACATATTCAGGGTTTGTTTAATTACTAAAAGAGATTATTCCCAAAGATGGTAACTTGGTTAAACCCTTTAAATCATTTGTATTATAAACATGTACTAAGAACACGGGAAAAAGACCAAAAGTATTGCTACTGTATCCTGATGTGGTTCATCATTCATCTGGCAAAAAGACGATAATTTCTCATGGTGTAGAACATGTACTTTTAGATACATAATGCCAGACTGTAGTGAGCAACTCTGTGCTTTTGTGTCTTGTACAGTGACATCTGTTGGGAAAAGTACTCATGCTTATGAAAGAAAACCTATCCCAAAGATAGATTTATTAAGACTGCTGCAATGGGTAGTGCTTTAGAAAGCGTATGAGTAAAAGCTGTTCTACAAAGTAATTCTGTATTCCAAAAAAAATAAATAAAAGCCTGGTGATATGAAAACATCTAATCAGGCAGTAAGTTAGATGTTATAGACAATGCAGCAGAGAATACTGGCCAAATTAAACAGTGAACTGACAAAGATTTTATCTATCTGTCTGTCTATCTACCTACATATCGATCCTCTTTGCCAAGGTACTCCCAGTAGGTTAGTGACTTCTTTTCAAGGAAGACCCAAGGTGGTGTTTATACTACTAGGAGAAATTTGGCTAGGGCATTAGGGAACTTCCTTTACTCTTTTTGATAGGTGCCATGGGATCTTTAAGCAATAACTGACAAATGGGTGTGGGTAAATCCTTTATATACCCACACCCATGAGCTGGTTATTGTGAATACACTACACAATTACATTATTTAAGAAATAAACTGCTTATCTTTCTTAATGTCTTTCTATAATGGTGCTATAATATTCCACTACATTGTTTTCTGTTCTTTTGCGTTTGCTGATGTACTTGCACAAGGGTATGAGACTTATGGTGCTACATTTGCACATACATCAGTGTTGTTCAATGGAAACAATGGAGAAAAAAGAATCTCCATTGTTTTTTTTTGTTTGTTTACTATAAAATTGAGAAAGTTCAGAGGTACGAGTGTCTGAGACAGTGCAGAAATATAAGGAAAATCATGTACATTTCCTTAGTTTTGGAGAACATAACTGATTCTTGTAATCGATCTTCTTTGTATACCTCTCAACCTCTTAGCTCAAGAAATGTGGACAAAGCTTTAAATAATGGGGGACAAAGGCCTCCAAATAGACAGATTGTAAATGTTGCTCTTATAAACTTAGAAAGCTGCTAAAATAACAGGATGTGTGTTAGCATGCATTGTCTGAAGGATACGAAGCTTGAAACTAAAATCCACGTCATTATTTAGTCTTTACTCCTAACTGATTTGTCAGAAATCCACAAATTTTATGAGTAACTGACCAAAAATTTGAGGTAAAAATCCGGACATTCTGTGAAAATCTGGAGAGTTGAGAGGTATGCACCATAGCATACATCAACAGAAAAAAGTCCAGCTGCTCAATGGTACTTTAGCACACAGACTTTTTTCTATTGGTACATGCTGTCCAATCAGCATGCTCGTTTTTGAATAACAATGACCTATTATTTTTTAATTTACATTAACCTCACATACCAGCAACTCAAGTAGCCGTGACCTCAGTTTAACATCTCATGGGTAGAATGGCACACTGAGGAGTGAAGCACCCCAAATGCTGTACTGCAGTATCAGTAATTCAGTTTCCTAGAGTGGGAATAGAACCCACAGCCTTCTTTTCTTCATCACCAAAGGCAAATGTGCTACCTGTTGAGCCACTGGCACCATTAGATACCATTCTGTCACATTTTCATGAGTATATGTTCACTGGTGAGCCTGTAATAAATGACCAGAGGTTTATACGTATTTTTCCAGACTACTAATCTTTAGTGTTAGACAGAAATTATACTGCAGGGTTCTAGAGACAGAGAGGCAGTTCCTCAGTAAGGTCATTTTATAGTACTGAAAATGTATCAAATTCACACTAGAGTATCCAGAAAGAATGGCTTAGACAGATTACGTTTATGGTGGCCTGGCATGGATGAGGATAAGAAAAGGGTGTAATGATATACGATGTGTATCAAGCCAACAGCAAATCTCAAACTGTACTCACATTAATGACAACATAAATCATGGGCTAGACTGCATGATGGTTACTCTGGCCTCTCCCTGGATTATTACTACTCACAGTCCGTTGATGCATATAATATGTATTCTACTTTTCTAGTATCCACTGAAAATGTAAGACCAAGACTTACTATCCAGAGCATCCCCAAAACAGTCTCCCACACTATATTTTGTTTTAAATGTGGAGAATTTGCAAATCTTCTTAAAAGAAAGAAAATTTATCATGAAACTGCTGCTGTATTTCTTGGTTCATCTAATAGCCTGCCAGTGATGGCTGTACAGAATTTGAAAAAAAAAGAATGAGGAAGATGAAAGGTGAGACTATGGAAAATAAACTGCCTTGGTTATTGTTTACCTACAAAATTATGCCGCAGGTGACAATTAGAGAAAGGCCCTACCAAACATCAGAGAAGGTAGTCTCTGGACTTGCCTTACATCTATTGGCAAGCCAGGAAGGCAGCAGTCAAGTAAGTGAAGGCTTAAGTAAGGAGAAAATTTACTGAGGCCATGAAAAATGATGTTCGAATGCTTACAGAAGATCTGACAATCCATCCACCGACTCTGAAGGCAAGGGCAGAATATTGCCCAGATTGCCTAGAGTTGGGATATAGAAAGGCTGACCTCAGTTGGAGGTACTGTTGTGAGATGAAAGAAGCACTCTAAACACACTTAAATCCAGTGGGCATGCCTTTCTTAAAGAAGGCAGTGCCAGAAGCAGACTGTGCAACTGAATACCTTTCTAAAAATAAAGTCGCTGTGGTGATTACAAGTTCCAGTGCAACAAGGCTGTGAGAGTGGGTGAGATATAGCAGAAAATGGTGAAGGTGCTGAACAGTGCTCTGGTGCCATATTATCATAACCTTTTCAATACTTGATGGAAGGCTGGAAAAGAAACTGTGACATGCCAAACTAAGGAAGCATAATGGTCTCTATTTTAAAAAAAGGCGGAAAAGAACAGTATGGTTCGGTTATGGAGGCTTTTGCTCCTCAGACTCCATGAAAACAAACTAAGCAATGCAGCTGGGAAGGGAACTTCATCCCAACAGTCCATGTCTCTAATTCAATAGCAGCAATGTGGATACATTTCACTCTAGCAGTGAAACAGAGGATCAGCTCTTCACCCCTTCAAATATACTAAAGAGGTCATTAAATTCTGTCAGTACTGCCTATGTTTGTTTTACAGACCTGCAGAAAGCACATGCCTGTGTACCCCATAATGTCTTGTGGGATATGCTACAACAGTACAGAGTCTCAGTACTGCTGCATTGTGTTGTTCAATTCCTGTAGGTGATGAACAACAATTCCATCTGTATTCTTGGCATTATACTGAATACATTTAGGGTTGGTACATGGGTGGGTCTGTTCTCCCTTGTCATTTGTGATCTCACTGAAAAGACATCAAGGTACGGCCAAGTTCCTGAGAGTGTGCACTCTGGGGACATAAGGAATTCATCCTTGTTGTTGCAGTTAATGGTGATCTCTTTAGCCTTAAGTGATCATAATATCCAGCATACAGTGGAGCAGTTCACTACTGAGTGTGAAGCAGAAGGGTTGAAAATCTACACCTCCAAATTAGAGGTCATGGTTCACTCTAAAGACTGGATTGCTCTGTGTACATAATGGGGTGGTGAGGGGGAGAACCTACCACCAGTATAAGAGTTAAGTATTTTGGGGACTTGTTTACAAGTAGATATAGATGGGATCAGGAGACTGACCATCTGGTAGATATAGCAGCAGCACAGGAAAGGCTGTGCAAGACTGTGCTGGTAAAGTGAGAACATCACATGATGAAGCCTACTTTTTACTAATCAATCTATGGCCCAACTCTGAACATATTGTTATGAGGTTTGAGATCATGGCCAAAAGACTGACATCATGCATACAGGCAAAAAAAAAAAAAAAAAGGATCTCTTGCAGGGTAACTGGGGATTAATCTTGGCAACAGAGTGATCAGTTTTACAAGCTGCAGATCCTGAGGTGTAGCCATTGCTCCTCTCGGTTGGCAGAAGTTGGTAAAATGGTTTGGCAAGTTGCCCATTGGGCATCTCCAATGGGGTGTGTACCAGGCAAGTTACAATGAGTGGAAACCCTGAATCAAACCCAAGGCATGTTGGAAGAAGCATATCTTGAAACTTCCCCAGGATAATATAAATCCTGCTGCTGAGCATTCTTCAGTGTGGTCTAAAATGCTCAGCTTGGTACCCCCATGACTTCTAGGAGGGCAACTGATTTAGAGAACAGACAGCCAAGATGGATGACAGCACGAGTACAATTTTGTCAGTGGCAGAAATGCTTCCGTCAGAAAGACTATGATTTATATTTGATTTGCTTCAACTTAGAGTCAAAAGCAGACATTTTACAAAAAAAAAAAAAAAAAAACAAGATGAGTAGCTAGTCATTATGTAGTTTGCATGTTTAATTACTAAATGGGTCCTAGAAAAAAGTGAATTGTTTAGAAACAGTGTCTTATACAGTGGTCATTGGCAGTGGCTCACATATGAAAAGCATGTAAATTGCATAAATTGCAGCAGAGACATCCAGTTCTGTGCCAGTTGTAAAAGACAGACAGAAAAGTACTGACATTTTCACTGTAATTTGTTGCCATACCACCTAGATATTCTATGTGCGAAAGACATACCTTTATTCACTCAAAGACCACATCAAGGAGTAGAGAAGTAATTTTCCTAGAAAGTGCAAGAAAGAAAAGAGTTGCAATAGCAACGAATAGGGCACTGGAGGCACTCTATCATCTTCTGAAAAGTGACTCAGTAGGTGGCATAAAGAAATTATATCAGGTTGCAAGACAAAAATAAAGAAGACAGACACCCTTTATAGGGGATGCCAGCAAGAACCTGCTCACCTATCCACAGGACATCAAAGGCAGATGGAAGGAATATTTCCAGTAGCTTCTGAATGAAGAAAAACCCACAGAAGCTGTATTGCCCCAAAAACAGCCTATGATGAGAAAAGAGGAGGAGCCCACCCTAGAAGAAGTAAGGATAGCACCAAGAAAAATGAAGTCAGGGAAAGCACCAGCCTCTGATGAGGTCACAGCAGACATGATAAAGATGCTGGGTGAGATAGGGGAGAAGTGGATCATGAGGGTACTCATAGCAGTGTGGAGACAAAGGCGTATCTCAGATGATTGAAGAATAAGCATACTCATGCCAGTGTACAAGAAAAAAGGGGACATCCACAACTGTGGGCTGTACAGAGGCATCAAACTCTTATTACACTGCATGACAGTTCTGGAGAGAGTGATTGATAAATGGATACACAATGTAGCAGAAAGTAAGATGGGAAATGAGAAATTCGGATTCAGATCAGGCTGCAGCACAACTGACCCAATGTCTGCAGTGAGACAGATAGTTGAGAAGAAGCTGGAATGAGGAAAGAGTCCAAATGGGCATTCCTAGACTTGGAGAAAGTATATAACAAGGTCCCAAGAAAGCAGATTTGGGCAGTACTGTGGTGGTTCAAAGTCCCAGAAAAATTGGTAGAATTAGTGCAGGCTGTGTACAAGGACCCAATAACTCAAGTAGGAACAGTGTTCGGTCTCACAGAGGGGTTCCCAGTGGGAGTGGGTGTGTCCAGGGTTCAGCTCTGAGCCCACTGCTGTTCATACTGGTGATGGTTTACATTAGCAAACAGATTGAAGGGGATAGATCAACAAAGTTGCTGTATGCAGATGAGGTGGCATTACAGGCAGACTCTGAGCAAGAACTTCAGCAAACAACAGGGGAATGGAATGCAAAACTGAAGGCACATGGGATGAAACTAAGCACAAATAAGACAGCGGTAATAGTGGCAAACTGGGGAAAATCAGAAGCTGTGAATTGAGATAGAAAGGAAGATAGTGGAACAGGTAAAGAGATTCAAGTATCTGGGAGGGGTGGTTGAGGAGAAGGGAAGTCTGAATGAAGAGGTCAAAGATAAAATCAGAGGGGCTGCATCCAACTGGCATAGAGTCTCAGGTGTAGTCTATGACAGAATGTCAAAGATGCTGAAAAGTAAGGTAATACAAGACAGTGGTGTGACTAGTACTACTGTATGGTAAAGAAACCTGGGCAGTAAAGGCAGAACAGATGAGGAAGCTAGAGGTGATGGAAAAGAATTGCCTGAGAAGGGTGGTAGGATGCACACTGTGGGGCAGACGAAGAATTAAAAACATAAGAGCAGATGCCAAAGTAACTCCAATTGCAGAAAAGATCAAAGAAATCAGATTATGGTGATTCAGACACATATGCATAAAAGCAGATAATCTGGTGAAGAAGATTTAGAACAGACAGAAAGAAGGTAAGAGGAAATGAGGCCATCCAACAAAGAGGTGGATGGATTGTGTGAAAGAAGATCTGCGACAGTCAAGCATGAGTGTCAAAGAAGGTAAGAGTGTGGCATTGAATCTAGAGAGATGGCTACTTTTAAAACGATACCCCAACCCCATGTAGAAAAATGGGAAATTGGGGGGCTAATGATGATGATGCAAGAATTTGAAGTAGTCTCAATTATGCATGATAATCTAAGTTAATTCTCTGTATACTAAGTTACTGTCTTACTGTGTTTTAAAGTTATAACAAGTTGTTGTTGTCTTTCGGCTTTTCCTTGTTAGGGGTCGCCACAGCGAAACTCCAGTCCGCTAATGATTGGCAGTAGATTTTCACAAACGCCGAGGTGCCAGCTCGACGTTCAACCTTCAACGAAGGCATGCCCATTTACGCATGTCTTTCAAACGTCCATCCAACCATGGGGAGGACATGCAGACTCCACACAGAAGGCACTCCCCGCACTCCAGCCAAAAATCGAATGGGAGAACCTCTTGCTGTGAGGCAACAACACTAAAGCTGTAACAAGTAACATGTACAAAGTATAGGTTTCTACATGTTTCCTATATACAAATAATAGGAGTTTGTGGCATTCTTCTGTATATAACACTGCAATACTCTACAATGTGCTCATAGCAGAGCTTCACTGATGATGTGAATAGGGTCAGGTCATTACCAAACTCTGATAATACTAGATGTTCAAATAGATTGTTGTTGCAGTATTCCATACATTTGGAACTTTACCACTAGATGTCGCATCCATCCCTCCAGTCTTCAAGAGCTCAGGAGCCTTCCTCCTGGTACAGCATATGTCTACTATGGAGCACGTCCAACATACTAATAAAAATTAGATATATGCTTGTACCACCTTCAGTCTTCACAGCTTTCTTGCCCAGATATAGCCCCATGCCAAGGAGCAGGCCAAAAGGAGGTGTACTCATGTCAGAGTAGAAGGCAGATCCCCGAGGATGAGGTGTAACTCAAAAAGCTGAGGGAAGGGCCATCCCGTTCCTCAGCCAAATATCAAAGAACCAGTGACTGTGTCCTAGGCTAAGAAGGGTAAGGGGGAAGGAAGAGGATAATAAATTTGTAGATATAGGCTGAAAAGGATAAGAGAGGTATTACCCACCCCGGCTGTGAGAAATGGGTGGAAAATTCTACTGCAACAGTGATCTATTCAAACATTTTCTACTATTTTGGTTAGCTACCTACAAAACTGTACTACATTCTTCATTTGGTTACTGATGCAGTACTTCTTACAACTGGGATGGCTCCCAGACCTTGGGAAACTGGAGGAGGAAACAGAAGAATGACCATTGCTGACTATGCCTTGCAGGACCAACTTGGCAAGCCCAGTCCAAGCCCTGGACTGATGGTCTAACTTGTAGTATCTGGAAAATATATGGACAAATCATCATGTAGCAGCTTCCAGTACAGAGGGGGAATCTGCCTCCTGCATGAAGGTACTAGTAGTGGCAGCACCCCTGGTGGGGTTTAACTTTTCATGCCAACAATTTCCTCCTGTAGCAGAAACGAATACAGTGTTAAGAGTCAGAAACTGCTTTGACACTAATTGCCCCCACTTTTTTCCTGACAGGAGAAATAAACAGCATGTCTGTCTTTCTGAAATCTTTTGTCCTGTTCAGATAAACTCTTAATTATCTGTGCATATCCAAGGAGTGCAGGATCCCCCACCCACTATTCTGTGTAAAGAAAAAAAGGTGAAAAGTTGAATAGACAAGTTTAGAATAAATTCCAATACTACCTTAGCATTACTCCCTAAACTTATCTTGTCTATGTGGAAGAAAAGGAAGGGTGAGTTACACATTTATTTATTTTATATTTGTTTATCGGGGATGTCTGACTGGGCCAGTGGCCCTTTTTCAGCGGAGGGTGGGGAGAAAAGCTCCATTACAAAGGCACATTAAAAACAATACAAGAAAATGATAACAAGAACACAACTTTGGTTTATACATAAAAAATAAACATTGTGAGGGTAATATAAAGTGAAAAAAAAGAAAGCTAACAAATAAACTAGCATGAAATAGCTTGTGCCATCGTAGAGAAATGACTGATCAGTAGATCATATCTTGGCTTGGTGGTAAATATTTATGAGATACATGTATGATATATGAACAAGAATACAGCTGATTGTTGCTAGTGTTACTTGTTCTAAACAGTGATAGCTAAGGCAATATTGAGGTGAAGTACAAGGAGGGAATCTGATGAAACTGTAGGAAACTTGAGACAGGTACATAAAGACAAGAGCTGTAGTGAGCTTGAGATAGGTGGAGAGAAATTGGAATTCTGTGAGAGAAATAATAGTTTGGATGTTAGAATTTAGTAACAAAAGGAAGGGCAGAATGATCAGCCTGGATTAGTGCAGGAGTAAAACCAGTTTTTTGTTGGGTATTCCTTAAGCAGTAGTTTAAATCTGGATGTGTTGCTAGAATTTAGTATTGTCTGAGGCATGGAATTCTATAGCTTATATTTTTTTGGGGGAGAACAGAGAGTTACCATAACAATTATTAGACTTGGTCACTTTGAGTAGTAGTTTGTTGGAGGATCTTAGTATCCTGTTGTTTGAGAGTGCTGCACTAAACTCTTGAGTGCTGGGCAGTTGTCTGGATGGTGGAAGATGGAATGAATAAAAGTTGGTTGGTTGAAGGATAGGAGATTGGGTAGTTTAATCCAATTTCGTTTATGAAGTGTTGTGCAGTGATATGACCTGAAAGGGAGGTTAGTAGCAAATCTTGCGATTTTTGTTATAGCAGGACTCCATTTTGTTTAAATCTGTTTTTTTTTTTTTTTTTTTTTTTTTTTTGAGATAGTGAATATTGGTGAGGCATTAGTGAATATTGGTGAGGCATAAATAAGGGTAGACAGCAGATGAGCCCTAGCTATGGAATGTCTAGTGGCCTCGGTTAGGTATTGGTTTGACTGTATAGTGAGCCTAGCTTAATGTGGACCTTTTGGATAGTTAGAGCGAGGTATATTTGTCAAATTTTAGGTTGTTGTTAATTGTGACTCCAAGGAGTTTGGTGTGCTGGACAGGTTCAATTTTAGTTTTATTGGCTGAGTAGATGGTGAAGGGGAGAGTTATCAGGAACTTTGTTATTAGTGAAGAGCATAAGCTTTGTTTTATTTGGATCGAGTATGAATTGAGAGTCTGAGAGGTATTTTTCAATATCTTGGAAAGATTGTTGGGTTGTTTGTAGGAGTCCTGGTAGGGAGGGAGCTGAGCATATGAGGGAGGAGTCTTCTGCGTATTGAACGATGATTGCATGGTGGGTGGCTGTGCTGAGCCTGTTAGTGAATATGGTGAAGGGCAGTGGTCTGAGAACTGAGCCTTGGGGTACTCCTACTGAGACTGGTAATGGGGTGGAGAGTTTATTTTGCCACTTAACCACCTGTTGGTGGTCAGTTAAGTAGCTGAGAAACCACAAGAGGGCTGGCTGGGTTAGGTTTAAGGAAGCTAGCTCATTTAGTAGCTTTTGGTGTGATACTGCATCAAAAGCCTTAGACATATCAAGAATGACAGACAAGATGAGCTGGTTGTCATTTCTAAGCTGGTTGATTGAGTTTGTAAAACTAAAAAGGGCAGTGGTTGCACTGTGTTAAGGTCCGAAGCCATGTTGAGATGCAGATAGGAGATTATTGTTTAGATAGTTAAGGAGTTGTCTGTGTATGGATTTTTCAAGAATCTTGGCAATGGGAGGGAGGAGGGCAACTGGCCAGTAGTTTGAGAACTCAGTAGAGGAGCCACGTTTGTGAAGAAGGATAATATAAGACTTTCCAGAGTTTGGGGATATACTGCTCAGCAATGGAACAGTTTATTAGGTGAGACATAGGGTAGAAGGTGGCATCTGTTGCTAGCTTTAGAAATTCATTGGGGAGTTGGTCAGCTGCGAGGGAGGAGGGCTAAAGTTTGGAAAGATATTTTTGATGGTATTAGTTTGAATTGGTTTGATTAAAAAGGAATTGAGGGTTCTGTCTAATTCATTATGAACAGATAGGGGTTTTGCAGTTTTTTTTTACCAGGGAGAGTATAGAGTTGATAAAGTGTGAATTAAATTGTGAGACAATGCTATCTATGGAATTTGTTGTGGTTGCATCTGGGGTTGTGATCTGTCCAGGCTTTAGTTGTTATTTGATGTCTCCCCACAATTTCTGGAGACTGTTCTGGTGTTTTTGTTGCATTGTTGTATTGTATAGTTTTTTGTTGTGCCTGATTTGTTTTGTGGCAGGGTTGCATAATTAACAGTAGTCCTGATTTTTTGGTCTTGTGGTATAGGGACCAGTCTCTGTCTCTCTGTTTCAAAAGCTGCTTGGTGTCATTGGTAAGACAAGGTATGTGTTTGGAGTTAGAATGTGTCTTTCTAAGGGGAGCTAGGTTGTTTAGGATATTGAGGAATCTGTCATTGAAATATGGGCTGGAATATGGCACATAAGGGATGGAAATTTAGATACCATCCTGGCTGAGGTATATGCCACCAGCAAGGTTGTCTTCCAAGTCAAGAACTTTAGTGAAACGTTGGATGCTGGCTTGAAAGGGACCCAGGTCAAATTTCCCAGGACATGGTTTACATCCCAGTTAGGTGTCACTGTTTTCTGTGTGATCTTATATAGCTGATCCCCTGAGGAACTGTTTGAGTGAGTAGTGGCTAGAAGTGGTCCAGAAGAAGACAGACAGAGATGGTGGTCATATGGGCCTTAACAGAGGCGTAAGCTACTTCTTTTGTTAGAAATTCATTTAAATACTGGAGGGTCAAAGGCACCCCTACAACAGATGGGCCCTGTCCCCTACATTAGCATCAGAAAACAAACCTTTTCCATTTGGACACATTAGATTTCTTATGGTAAGGCATTTTACATCCATGATAATGTCAAGCAAATCCTCAGAATATTGGTGCCTAAACAGCATTAGAATTCAATCATCCATGAGGAAAACTTCACAGTCTGGAGACTGAGGTGCATGACTGAAGGCTTACATGTGCCAGCAAGTCTGTCTTGTATGATAGCAGTTGGCACTACCTTCTCCCCATCTCCTGGAGCAGAGACAACCTATGCTACCTGGGCTGGAATGTAGTTATTAGAAGCATTCTGGATCTGTCCTTCCTCACCTACTGGGTTACTCTGGAAATCAAGGAGAATGGAAAGAATGCCTAAACATACAGCCCTGTCAAGGTTATGGGGAGGTGATCTATTGTACAGGCTCATTTGCAAGGGTTTCTTGAACAGAACTGAGGTAATTGAATGTTTATTGGTGATGCAAATGTGTCCGTCTTTGGGACATCCCCTGATTTTCCTTCATTGTCACTGTTGCATCTCTTTTTGAATTGGGGCTTTCTTACTTTTTGGTGGTTTGCTTCTAGTAAAAGGGTTCAGATTTAGAAGAGCAGTTAATTCCATATTTGTGTAAAGGGAAGTGGAAAAGTTACATGGCACCCTGCAACATTTCACCCATCTCATCCAATTTTTTAAATAGTTTGGCAGTAGATTCTCCAAACAACAATTCCCCAGCCAGGAGAATATTAATCAGTTGTGCTTTAACATCTTCAGGTAATGGTTACAGTCTTAGCCATGTGTGCTTTTTACAACAGAGTCTGTGGCCATGGCACTAGATGCTGCATGTGTAGTATCATACCCACACTTTACAGAATGCTTGGTCATTTCTGCAGCTGCTTGAGACAGATCCCGCAAATTAGCCCTTATCCATGTCTGAGACCTCCTCAGCCTTTTGGCCTTTATGATTCAGGAAAACCAACAGGAGTTTGGTCATATCAGTTTAGTAATTTAATACCATGAAGGGCAAGATGGTCAAAGTTAAAATTTTTTTGATAAACTTATCCAGGACTCTTCTTTTCTTATCATTAGGCAAAGCATTCAGAGGAGGAACTATATTTGAGCCCTTGATGAGATCCACTAAAACTACTGCAAGGTCAAAAAGAAGTTATCCGCTTACCACAATGTTCCATCTGTATTCTCCATCTTCATTTAGCCTTGACATATGGGTTCTGTTCTGAACATCTGAAGTGACTCAGACATTACTACAGCCCACAAGAAACAAAAAACTCTCGAGCTTATGTTCTATCCAGAATGCTCCTCTCCAAATTACCTCAGATCGAGTTTGCAGATAGAAAAAAGACAGAAGGTATAAGCCTGATAAAGCCTTTATAGAGACCACATCCGGTGTCAGGTAAGAAAACATGTATAACTAGGACCATAATTTGTTCCACCAAAATGCCTGAATGGTGGGGGGATAGAGGGTGGGGAGTCGAGGCTAAATGAAGATGGACAACACAGATGGAATGTTATTGGAAGTACATAACTTCATTATCTGATGTTGTCAATCTTCATTTATCCTTGACATATGGGACAGAGCCCCCATCTACCCTAGATCTTGGGAGGACTCGTGGAAGGATATTCTTGAGCATCACTTAACCAAATGAAGCTCTTCCCCGAGAGACCAAATCCAATTTGCAATGAATAATAAAAGTATGTGTGGTAGCCCATGTTGCTGCTGCACAAATATCATCCATAGAAGCCTTAGAATGAAAAAAACTGCTGAAGTAGCTATGGCTCTAATAGATTGAGCCCTCACATGCCCAGGTAATTAAATTTTCCTCTTATTGAATATGAAAGATATACAATCCTTTAGCTATCTAGATAAGGTAATCTTGTAGACTTGGCTTACCCAATCTAATATTTGAAAATGAAACAAACGGTCAGATTTCCTTATATCTTTTGTTCTATGAAGATAGAAAAATGATTGTCTATGTATATTTAATAAATGCAAACAGTATTCAACTTTGTCTGAGGAAACTGGAAAAGAACACTGACAAATTGATTGTCTGATTGATATTCATTTCTGACACTACCTTTGGTACAAAGGAAGGGTTCATTCTCAAGGAAACCCTGTCCTTGCGAAATATCAATATGGTGGTTTGCAAGATAAAGGTTGAATTTCTGAAATCCTTCTGGCAGTAAGTAATCACTACCAGAAAAATTGTTTTCCAGGATACAAATTTCAAGTTGTAGCTGACAACAGACTCAAAAGGGGAATTCACTATTGTCTGTAACACTAAGTTTAGATCCCAAGGTATAATTGGATCCCTATACGGAGGTTTTAACATCAGAGTCCCTTTTAAGAATGCTTTGCAAAGTTTGTGAGAAATTAATGAATATTTTTTAAAACCATTATGAAATTTTGAAATAGCTGCTAGATGAACCCTGATACTAGAGGAAGAGGCCCCTGTTTCAAAGGGGAAAGCTAAAAATTCGAGGACTTTTGATAGGAGTAAAGAAGGGGTCAATGTCATTATCACGAGCCCAGCAGGAAAATCTCTTCCATTTACTACTGTAAAGTTTTCTTGTGGAAGGCTTATGGGAGGCTAAAACAATCCTTTGAACTGGGGAACAAAGTTTATCATGCCTGACAGTCAATGGAACTGGAGAAGCCAAGTTGCGAGCTTGATGTTTTGAAGGTTTTGGTGAATTAATCCCTCTGGTTGGGATAGGAGATATGGATCTGGGTCGAGAGTCCACGGTCGCTAAATCAAATAAGGCCAAAGAAAAGGAAACCAAATCTGTTGATGCCAGAAGGGAACAATGAGGATTACCTTGCTCTTCAACTTGATTGCAAGGAATTGGAGGAAAAGTATACAAAAGTCCGGATGGACAATTTTGCAGGAAAGCATCTCTTGGGGACTCCCAGGAGGGGAGGATCAGGGTGAAGTAGCTGCTGTGTTGTTTAGGGACAATGCAAATAGGTCACAGCAAGGCTGACCCCGTGATGAAAAATCTTTTCTGCCACTTTGGAATTGAGAGATCACTCTTGAGGCAGAAGGATGCATCTGCTCAGTTTTTGTGCTATCACACTGAAACTCACATTGCTACTAACAAGCGGTTGGAAGAGATCGCCCACTGACGAACTCGGAGAGCTTCTCAACAAATGGGGTAAGATTTGGTCCTTCCCTGCTTGTTGATGTAGCAAACTTCCAACATATTCTCCGTTTGAATTGCAATCATTCCAGCAGGGAGAGCAGTTTGAAAGGCTTGCAATGCTACAAGCACTACCTTCAGCTCTAGAACACTGATATTCAAGTTTGCCTCCAAGGGGGACCAAGTGCCTTGGACAGTCTTGCCTAGATAATACTCCCCCCATCCCATATGGTCCATGATCACTACGGCCTGTGGTTGACATGGGACAAAGGGGCAGCCCAAGAGAATTTCTTCTGAATTAATCCACCAAGCTAGGTCTTTCTTGCAACAGTTGGTAATCAAAATCTGATCTGACATTGGCTGATACAGTATGGACCACTGAGATGCTAGAAGCCACTGCAGAATTCTCATGTGAAATCTTGCTTGGGGAACAAATGATATGGCCACCGCCATCGGATCTAAGGTTTGTAAGACTAGTCAGGTAGCTACTCTCTTGCTTTTGACAATTTTTTTGCACTTGGGCTTAATCTTTTGCAATCTTAGAGAAGGGTAGGGAGACTATGCAAGTGTTTGTATTTAGAACCACTCCTATAAACTCTAAGGTTTGTGCTGGAGTCATTTGTGGCTTTTCTTAATTTACAGTAATCCCCAGGTTGGAAAAGGTCTGGAGAATATAATCTCTTGCTTGTTCTAGAAGATGCCTGTTGGGAACGGTAATGAGCCAGTAATCTAAGTATGGAAACACCGGGAACCTGTGCAGTCTCGAGTGAGCTGCTACTTCTGCCATGCATTTGGTGAACATCCTGGGGGCTGTTGTGAGAGCAAAGGGCAGAGCTCTGAACTGATAGTGACTGGCTCCCAGTAGGAAATGGAGAAATCTCCTGGAGTGCTTGTCCATTTTTATGTAGTAATACACATCCTGGAGATCTACTGAGCACATCCAATTGTCTTTTCCTAGAAATGGGTGAATACACTTAACTGTGACCATCCAGAATTTTGTCCGATGAACAAATTTGTTCAAAATACTTAGATCTAAAATTGGTCTCCAAGCCCCTGTCTTTTTTGGCACTAAAAAGAATCATGAGTAAACCCTGGATTCTATCTGATCTGGTGGGACCTCTTCAATTACTTTTTTTTTTCCTAGCAGTTTTTGGATTTCTGTTGGTTCCCTCTGACTGGGTGGAACGTCGGGGATCTTCTTACAATTGTTGGGGGGGCTACAAGGAAGGGTATGGTGTAGCCTCTGGTTATGATCCTCTACATCCAAACATTTGCCGTTATCTGAAGCTAGGCATGTTGGTGCAGGGATAAATGCCCCTTGACTGCCTCCAGAGGAAGGCAACTGGGCCTCCTTTCAGGAATGCTGGTAGGGTATACAAAGAAAAGTATCCCTGGAACCCTGATTTTGTGGGCCACCTCTGCTGCATGGTCTAGGGACAATCTGTTAAAGAGGGCATTGATGATCTGTTAAAGAGGGCATTGATGAATGAAGACTTGTATGGTTCTTCAAATTCACACAAGCACCTCCAGGCATGATCCCGCTGCTCTAAACATCCCTTTGGCTGCATGTGGTATAAGCCTCATGGACGAATTTGAAATGGATTCTAGGGTGGCCAACTGCAAAGCAACCTTATCTTGGACTTCATGAAATACAGCTCCTGCCTGGGTATCTGATAACTCTAATGAGATCCCTGTGAAGTCTAGTGAAGTGTGTAATAAGTTCAAAGACCATAATGTAAAGGTCGATGAAGAATAAACCTGCTTGCCAAACCTATCACCCAATACTCTCTATTTGGAAGATGGATAGTGGAACTTTCCTCTGCCAGTTCCTTTTCTGTGGCCGTTGCTACCACCATGGCATCTACTGGCAATCCCTTTGCCCAAAAGTGATGATTCTTAGGTGCAGTTAGAATTTTGTCTGTTCTCTTGGGGATGGGTTCAATGGCGTCAGGAGCCTTCCACACCCGCTGTGAGATCAACTTGATAAGTTCATCAGCAGATGGAATTATCGAAGAGGTAGACTGTCAAGTGCCAAAAGCCTGCAGGTACACAGATTCCTCCAAAGAGGACTTTTGGGATGTCCAGCCACCCCTCTGCTTAATGATCTCAAAGATGTCTCCAAAGGAGACATTTTCCGGGGGTGACCATGGGGAACCCTCCCCTCCATCATAATCAGTGTTGTCCAAGATGGATTCTTCTGGGAATTCTAGGTGTTTCCTCTTACCCTTCCAATTCTAAGAAACTTCCTCAGTGGAACAATCTGGTGAATTGTCAGAAGAGGACTAGACCTGTATAGGTGGCCCCTGCTGTTTTGGTTCTTGCTGTACCAGTGCTGAAATTGGGTAAGACTCTGGATGAGGGGAAGGACCAGGAAACTGCTCCAAAATGGATGGAGCTAACTGAATTGCCTATAGTAGACAGAGCCATCTCCATGGTCTGGAAAGCTGGTCTCTCCCAAAAAGAAAGGGAGCCCAGAACCAAGAAAGACTGCCTTGGAACCATAATTCCACTGAGGAAACCACCCCTGAGGCCAAAGCTGGGGTCGAGATAATGCATGCCAAAGCCCCAAGGTGCAAAGACAGCTCAGAAAAAAATGGAGTCAAGTTCTGCCCCCTTGAAACAAACAGTGTAGCCATGACCCCAAGAAGTCTCTGGATCCGAAACAGCCATAGAACTCAGGGTAGGATTGGGCAACGGAGTTGGATATCTAGCCGGAACTGAAACAGTCAGCACTAGGAAACTCAGAGCTGGGATCCCCAAGGCCCCAAAGAAGGTTGGAGGAGGAATAGTAGTTGGAGCTGAACGAAGGGTTCCAGCAATGGAAGGGGTTGGAACTGAAGACATAGCTGAAATTCCACTCACCATAAGGAAATGATCCACCAATCTCAACACATCCAATTCTGTTAGACTCTTTGGGTAGAAGGGGATTTTGGTCATTCCAAAAAAAGGGCTAGGTAATTGACCTGCAAAGGAATCTATAGATGGAGAATATCTGATCCTAGGCCAGTCCATAAATGAAAATTCAGTATTTTCCATTGGCACCAAAGTCATCGGTGTTGAGGTGGGAGACAGTACAGAGACCACCTGTGCCATGGCCTGTCCTTGAGTCTGTGCTGATGACTTTGGCACTAGTGAAGTATCCTTTATGGTTACTCCCGGTTCCACATTGGAAGAAGGAACAAGTTTTAAATATTTTCGTCACTGGAGCCAAGGGAGAAGCTGGCAGTGATTGACTTCTCTTTATAGATTTATCAGATTTCAAACAGGAGGAGGACAAGAATGGAGAAGACTGAAACCATAACAAATGGAAAAGTCTTTGCGTAAATGCACCAGGCCCATGCAGTAAACACAAAGAGAGCACCCATCAGAATTGTGCAATTTATGACCACACAGTGAAGACATTTCTTAAATCCAGTGCTGCCTTTGCCTTTATTGGCCATGATTCATGAGAATCATGCACAGACACAATATAAGCGAAATCAAAATCAACAAGCAGACAGAGATAGGAGAAAAGGGAAGAGAAGAGTACCTGAAGGTATGGAAGCTACCAGCAATAGTAGTTAAGAATACACCAAAGCATATATGAGAAAAGGTATATTACTATTACTTATTTTGCTACTTTTGTTTTTGGCAGAAAGGGAGAAGGATAAAGACTACCAACAATGGTAGAATACTGTACCCAAAGCTATGGAAAGCTACCAACAATGGTAGGAAAGAATACACTGAAGTGTAGAAGGAAAAAACGTTGAGGAGAGGAACAGAACTATCAAAAATCTGGAAGGCTAAAGAAAAATTACAATAACACAAAAACTATAGAAGAAATAAATTTATACCAAGACTGAATTTAGAAACAGCAAAGGAATAAAATAGCACTTGGCTCGAGATCTAGTTGGTGATGCATCTGTCACAGGAAAGTGGCAAATGAGATCTGAGGTAATTTAGAGAGGAGAAATCTGGGTTGGACTTAAGCTCGAGAGTTTTTTGGTTCTCACAGACTGTAGTAATAGCAGAGTTTGTTCCAATGTTTGGATGCAAACTCATATGTCAAGGATAAATGAAGACTTGACAACATCTGATTCACTGTTTTTTATAGAGGTACTTGTGGATGTCTTGCTCCATTTAGAATTTGTCTTGGTCCTCAAGGCATGTAGAAGCACCACAAGTTTGGGCAAGATTCCATTTGAAAGAGTTTTTTTTTTTTTTTTCAGTATTTGCAGGTTTTCTGTTCTACCCCCATCAAGAATGCCTTTAATTAGGTCAAAGCTTTTCCAAAGGGCATTACTTTATTAATTAAGTCAGAAGACAAATGTCTTCTGCATCACAGTCAAAGTTGGGGGTGGGTGAAGATCTAAAAGGCATAATACAGATTGTGTCCTGAGGTTCATCCTCTTCCTCAGAAGGCTATGTCTTTCTTTTATTCGGAGAAAAGGGTGGCTTGCTTGATAAGACAGGCTGCATGGCATGTAGGTCCTTCAGCAAGCCCTAGGCCAGTTTGAACCAGTCCTCTTGGCCTACCGGTGGGGGGGGGTGCACCTATCTCCTTCTTACAGGAAGTTTGTCTAGGTATTGGAGGGGGAGAACTATGCCTTGTTTCTGTGCCCTTTTGATGGGAGTCCCACTCTCAAGGACAATACCTGTTCTGGTAGGCCATACCTATATCCTGAAATACTCAATATTTTGTGAATTATGTCCACTCCTTCACTAATAGCAACTTAACAAATCTGGGCTTTTTGCTTCCCCATAGGCTGGACAACAGGGGAAGGACCCTGTCATCTGTTGGCCCTTACAGACTTGCCTTGGTCTTTGGACATGATGCCTTCCAAATGAATATTATTAAGGGACTAGAGAGAAGGGGAAGAAAGACAGACTGAGGGATGCAAATACTGTTCACCAGAGCCAGTTTAGACAAGCTGGGTGACTAGGACATTTGACTGTCATCTTCTCAATTCTTTTTTTTTTCTTCTACCGCTGCTTTCTCTTGGGAGAAAGTTTAAAGGAGGAGGATGAACCTATTGACAAGGCCTCAAAGCATTTCAGATCTAGATCCAGGCCTAAAGTATGCACCTTACTTCTTCTGAGAGTTTTGAATGTGAACCCTTGGCAGATGTCACAAGTCTAAGCACTGTGTTCTGCCACTAGACAAAAAATACAGCTAGTATGGTAGTCTCTGAGAGAGATCTGCACCTTTCCTTTTTTTTTGATAAACATGAGAAAGGTAGTAAAGGGAACAACCAAAGCCACAGAATGGAAAAGAAAAACTAATGCCAAGTGGGGTACTCATCTGCCTGAACTTCAGATGGATCCATACAGATAAATAGGAGTATACGCATTGGTGAACAACAAAACATCTGCATATGCATAGCATGGCAAGAATGTTCGGAAGATGACAAGGGCATACATCCACTTTTGTACTAGCATGTTGGACATGCTCCAAGGGGTAGATTCCTGAGCTCTTGATGACTAGCCAGACAGATGGGACACCTAGAGGTAAATTACAGATATAAAGAATACTGATCTAATAAAGAACATGTCATCATACTAATCATGTCCTGTTCTGTTTTCTGTTTATTTAATTGTGCTTGTTGGGCAGTTCATGTTGCTACTGCTGTTAGTAACAGAGCTTTTGGATTACTTATTAAAGTTTTTGAATTACTGGTTTTGCATTTCTTTACAATACTTAAAAGTAATTGTGTTGGTGCACTCAATATTAGTGTCTGTCACTATGACACAAGCAGCACAAGACATCAATCAAAAAAAAAAAAAAAACTCCACACCGTACAAGCAGTAGTTATGCTGGAAAACAATGACATATGTATTAATTAAACAGACTTTGTTCAAGACCAGTGAAAGCTCTCCATCACCACGGGGCTTCATTGCTTATCACTCATACAGACTCACTGCATTAGAAAAAGGCACTTAAGGCTGTGGTGATCCAATTTACTATAAGTAAGACCCCTTTTCACATCACAGCTAACTATAAGACCTCCTCTAAATCACCCTTGGCCCAAAAACCTGAACACCATTCTCCTAGGAGACTTTAATCATATGTCCATAACCTAGGTGACTTGTATTTCCTCAAACATGTATGCTCAGAGATTTCTGGACTGCATCAATAAAAACTCTCTGAACCAGTGTACACCCTAATGGGGGGGGGGGGCTGATCCTGGACTTAGTACTTCCTAAAATGAGTCAGCTCTGCCCTCTACCAGTTGTTAATTCCTCTCTGGTCAAACTGAAACTCAAATCAGTCACATTCACCATAAGACTGAAGCCTAGAGCTTGTACAGGATAAATTAGGTAAAATTGAGTGATGACCTAGCTAAATTTAAAAACTCCTTCCACCTAGACAATCTTACTGCCTACATGGAATCATTTACTGCCAAATGCTATGTACATGAACACAGTATCACAGATGTACCTGTCTCCTTCAGCAACAAATACAATGTCAAATTCAAAAATAAACCCCTGTGGTGGAACCCTACTATAAACAGAGTATAATACAAGAAAAACAAATTGCACGCAAAAATAAATCTAACTCTCAAAAAGCCAAAAGCACTCTTGCTAAACTAAACAAGGAACTATGGATCCTGATCTACTCAACCAAAGCCAGATATAAAGTAAAAATTGACACCCAGTAAAAGATAACCACAAAGCCTTTTTTAACTATGTTAGAAATCTCTGAAAGAATACCCAGCAATTCACTGAGCAAATAGTAAATGATACTGGACCATAGGAAGTTACTAGACTAATGGTCCTGGGGCCCTTACAAGCCTAGCCAAGACTCTATCCCCAAAACAGAAACCTCAGTCAGCACCCGTCACCCCTATTTATGAGGGGGACACAGGTGGAACCCCTGGGACAAATTTTTGGTTTTCCATCCACTCATCAAGGCTGCACTTCAAGAGGGTCAGCAGGGTACTCTGTTTGACATGCATGGGAAGTTTATTCCAGAGATGGGGCAGCCTCTGGGAGACAAACCTGTCTCTCCAGCAGATTTTGTTGATGTCACATATTAGATTTAGGCCTTTTGAGAGGTAATGCACGAGGAGTTAGACTTACAGATATGGAGCATCTCTAGTAGGGCAGGGTCTGGGATTGCTTTGTAGGCAAGACACAGATCACCTCTGAGCAATCTGTATGATACTGAGTAGAGTAATAGTAATTTGAGCCTGTCTGCATAGGGTAGGGAGGCCATGGATTGTCTTTGTGAGGTATTTCTGTGGCCTTTCTAGTTGGTGCAGGTGTTTGTAGAGGTACATACCAAACAGGGTGTTATACTCAATTATTGGCCTAATGAGGGAGAAGTACAGAGAGGTAATAACCTACTTTTTTCTGGATGCAATCCCTTTACTTGTGAAATGAACCAAGTAAAAGACTTTTCTGACCACTGCCACTACATGATGGTCAAATGTGAGATTGTTGTCAACCTGTGTACTCGGGTCTCTCACCACAGGTTGTGTCCTTGGGGGTAATCAGTAGGGGCCGTGTTTTTGCCGAATGGTATGATAATACATTTTTTTGCATTTAACTTAAGACCATGATTTTGGCACTGGTCATTTGTTGCTATGAGACCCTCTTGCAGTATGTTAACATAATTTAGGGAGTCATTGACAGCACCCAACTTACAGTCATACACAAACTTGGTCAGCCACAGGCCTTTTGTCTTTGCTTGGACCTCTGAGAAGTAGATGATAAAGAGTAGGGGTCCCAGGACAGATCCCTGGGGGTCTGCTGTCAGAGGTGGAAGCACCTATTTTGACCCTGTGGGTCCTACCAGTGAGCAGTTGGCCATCCACCTGATGAGATATGGATTTACACCAAGTTGTGTTAGCTTTTTGATGATGCCCGAGTGGGGGATTGGGTCAAAGGCTTTGGCCAAGTCAAGGTAAGCTGTATGTACTGATGTTTCCTCATCTAGGGCCCTGGTGACAGTCTCAAAGACGTCAACCAGGTTCAACAGGCAAGATCTGCCCTTGGTAAATCCGAACTGGGTGGGGTAAAGTGCTTGGAGACTGCCTATGTCCTTGTTTATGAGATCCATAATAATATGCTCCATGGCTTTAAAGATCATATTTGTCAAGCTAATTGGATGATAGTTACACCAAGGTCAGTAGTGGCACCACCTTTGTGCAAGGAGATGCCAATGGCAGTTCTCCATTCTGCTGGAATGAAGCCTGTACTTAGGCTGAGGTTGAATAGGGTACTCAATGGTGAAGCTAGTTTTTGCTGGAGATAGTGCAGAATACAGCCTGGGATACAATCAGATCCCATGGAAGCTGTGTTCTTTGCCTTAGATAGGGCCCTAATACCTGATCTACAGAGATGGGAGGTGCGGGAAAAGTATCAGGGATGTCAAATGGGCATTTGAAGGGGTGGGGGGTGAAGTTACTGCTGAACCTATCTGCTAGCAGGTTGGCTAAGACAACAGGATCAGTGTAAGTGGAACCATTAAGTATTAATTCAGAGCAAACCTGGGCTTTGCCGCAGAGGTTCCTGAGGTAACTGAAGAAGGCTTTGTGGTTTCTCTTTGTTTCGGAGGCTAGTTTTGATTCATAATTGGCTTTGGAGGTTTTCACTACTGATCTAATTTGCTTGTTGAGGCTAAGGAGAGAGTTTTTCAATGTGGATATGGTTCCTTTTTACCACTGGACAACAGTTTGTTCCTTTTGTTGTAAAGCCTCTTGATGGAGGATGTCCACCAGACAGGTTTGTGTTTCCTAGAGGAGGGGTTTAGTTCTGTTGAGTATGCCTGAAGACACAGCAAATCAATTAGTGGACAAATTCAACTCTTAACTTAATTTCCCTTTTCCCTCCAGTATTCTCAGAAAAATAGACTCATCTACACCTTCCCTCCTAAAACTTCCTAGAGCAAGTTCTCAAGGCACCAAGGACAACAACATGATTACTGTGGGGCGAGATACCATACCAGACTGCCTACTGGCTATTCTGAAACAAATCTTGTTAGACTCCCTAAGGAGGCTCTTTGATATTAACCTTAAAACAGCCTTTGTGCTGGAGGAATGGACAACAACAGTCATTGCCTTGCACAAAGGTTGGGCTTTAACACAAGTAATTATAGACCCATAAACCTGACCAGTTTCATCTGTATGGAATTAATAAATAAGGATATAGGAAACCTACAGCATCTTGCCCCAAAAAATTAGTCAAGGGCAGATCCTGCCAACTTAGTTCTGTCAACTTCTTTGAAAAAGTCACATTGAGGCAATGAACAAGGTCATCTCAGTGCACACTGCATATCTAGGTTTTGACACCATCCCACACTAAGGAATCATAGATAAACTCTTCTAACTAAACGTCAACTCCTATGTGATTTGTTGGATAGCAAACTGCCTCGCATATACAACCCAGGAAGTAAGGGTGGGCAGCTCTACCTCCTTCAAAAGACTTGTCACTGTTAGAGTGCCCCAAATATCAGTCCTTCGGCCACTCCTCTTTGGCATTTACATCTCCGAGGTCAAAGCTAATGTTATAGCTTTATGACTGACCAAGTCTGCAGATGACTGAAACCTGGTGCCATCATAAACTCCCCAAAGGACACCAGGATCCTATAAGAAGACCTGTCCCGAACAAATAGTTGGTGTCAAAACCATGACATAAGACTAAATGCCAAGAAATGCATAATCATATCCTTCAACAAATGAGACTCCACTTATAACTAGCACAATGACAACACCCCTTGAAAATTTGTCAAGTAATTAGAGATTTAGGAACTTATATCAACAATGAACTAACTATCCTTTAATTATCACATACTCATTATTATAAGGAAAACGTTTTCATTGCACAGATTATATCTAAGGGTATGGCATCCAAATCCAAGCATGATATTGTTCCACTGTACTCTGATCATATTAGACAGATAATGGAGTACAATGCTCCTTACAGTATACACCTGTCCAAACACTTGTCACAACTGGAATGACCACAGTGTTTTCTCATTAAAATGATCAAGGGCCTAAATCATAAAAACTATCCAGACTGACTCAAAGCCTTGTCTCTCCCTTTAGTATCATACAGGCTTTTGAGAAGCAACCTCTGCTTTGTGTATATAGTCTCAGCAGACCTTATTTTTCAGGCCTATAGCGCATTTGCAAGTCCACTGGTATCATAAGCACCTGCTCAAGAGACCTCAATCTTTTTTGCAAAATTAAGAGAACGTGTTGGATGCAGAGATATGTATCACAGACAATACTGTTTCCTGTTTCTCTGGAACAGTCTTCCACTGCACAAAAAACAAGATGCTTCTCCTCCTCTGTTCAAATGCAATTTAGAGGAATGGCTGGGTGACCACAAATTCACCCCTGGTTTAGCACCATGGATAGGGGAAACATGCAATTACTCCCATCAAATATATGTCTGTCTCATCTTTATCACAAATATAATGGTTAATAATTACCAGTGGAAATGAATGGCTAGGTTTCTAAAGATTCTCACCGATCAAAAGCTTACTGACTACCCATAAAATTTAAGAACCATCAATGAAGTTAGAAGAATAAGAACACAGAATCTGCCTGAACAAAAGCCACCTTATATGACAGTGACAATGAACAGTCTGAGAAGGCCAGGTTATCAAACTATGCAAAAGTACATCTCTAATTAAACGCTTCTGGGGTAAAGACAGAGATGCCATCATATGTTAACTGGTACTAAAATCAATAATGTCACAGATGCCACCCCTCCTCCACAAAAAAGCTATTACAAACTAAAAGTAACTTCTGAAGACAAACCGAGAGCAATGAATATCAGCTGAACAGTCATGGTAATGAATAACCTTCTCAGATCTCCAGATGATTATGAAGTTAGCACTAGATGTAGTAGGAGTAAGGCAAGGTTGCGGAGAAATCTAAAATCACTATGAGAAGGCAGAATGGAACATTACAGCAATCTGGCACCTAGTCATGACAAGAGTTGGGAATAAAACACTGTGAGAGAGAATAAAGGCATCAGAGAAAGGTTTGCACTCAAACAGGATCTGAATCTGACAGGAGAAGAGTGGGAAATTTCAAACCCCAGGGTAGAAAGAGAGAGAGAGAGTGAGAGAGCAGGATCTGATCAAGGCCTTGGGACATTAATATTGAGCCACCTGAAGTGAGGCTTTACTAGAAAGAACAGAATTCTGTATGAGGGGCTAACCAAGGTGGACTGGTCATGGATGCCTAGGGGAATGCATGATGTAGTTTACAGTCTGTAAAGTACAAGAAAACAAGGTTGATGATGGGAGTGTATTTTACAGATGAGAATTACATTAAATTGGGGAAATGAAGTCAAAAAGGCATTAGGGGCCTGCAGCAAGTTGATGAAGTTAACCAGCAATGCGAATGTGTCACTGATGGAGCAAACGGTGCCACAGACAAGAATTTCAGGATAAGTAAAACAGCAGGCTAATGTGGGTACAATGGAACATGAATTTAGTGATTAAGGAAAAATAAAGGTTATAGAAGAGGTGGAATGGATAGTATTGGGGGAGTGGTGGAGGGACAGTGAACGTAGGCCACTAGAATTGCATCAAAGATGGTAACAGAACAAATAAAAAAGAGAGCAAGACTTTTCTAGTTGTACAGCAGAAATGAGATGCAGAGGGACAAGAGTGACCAAGCTGAGTATTTATGGGAGGAAGATCATGGAAGGCGGGAATAAACAGTAGTGCAGAATGACTATTTCACTTTCATTTTTTAAAGAAAAAAAAAAAAGAAAGGGTACCATGCTGGGAAGAAGGCAGGGCAGAGTGGAGGGAGTAGTGACAACAGGATAGAGAGGGTAGAAGTAGAAAGTGATCAGGCTGCTCTCAGGGAGGATATAACACAGGTATCCTGAAATGCTTCCTCAAAAAGCCTACAGGAGCCTAGACAGTCAGCTAACCATCTCAATGAAAGTGTTTTTAAAATCACTTGTGCAAAACTAGTATTTCCGACAAGCCACTTCTGCCAAGATGTGTGACCCCCACAACACTTCAGACTCCTGCATTAAGACACATTTTACCTCAATAGTTAAAGTGCAAATGTTGCACAAAATGCCGTGGACACTACACCTATCTTTCTGCATAAAATAGTGTACTGCTACTATTACTAGACCATGACCTCAATGTATGTTCAAGTATATCCAAGACTCACACTGTAAGAAAGAGACTCTCAGTGTGAATTATACTGATTATGTTACAAGTGACAGCCCCCAAACTTTCCCATCAACTTTTCTTTTTATTTCACATGTGAAATGTTTTGTTAAGGTAAAATATTACATTATGGTAAAACAGAAGAACTTTCTCTGAAGTAATTTAGTTAAGACTAACAGTTTGAAAAAAATCTGACTATTAGATGCCACCTTTAATTTCAAAATGCCTGAATTTTCAGGTGTTAACAAAAAACTTAACCAGTCCTGCACATTATCGGATTCCAGAACGTATAATATACTAGTGGGTTTTTCCAGCAGGTGGCCTACATGAGTTAATAACCTACGTCATCACACTCATCAGATTGGAAGGTATCACATGTATACATGGGAATGATATCTTATACGACCGCTGATAACTTCTGAAAATGACTAAAATCTGAATCTGTACTAAAGATCTTTCATTAGGTTTATTGCAAGCAACTGTAAGAATACTAATTTATCACAAGATGCTATTTCTCTTCCATAGTCCCTTAATTCACAATGTACTTGTTATAAATATCAGGGTATTCTGTGTAAATTCTCATCACGCAGTTTTAGCAAACTGAAAGACCAAAAAATAAAAAATAAAAAAAAAATCAGCAAAGACAAAATCATCTCTATTCTCAATGCTTAAATCAAATCATGGTAGCCTATTTGCATAGGTTTCTAAGGCTTCTAGACTGCTCAAGGCATAGCTCCATAATTAAAGTTTAGTGTTGCAAATCATTCCTTAAACTATATTTCTAATTTAATAGTGCTGCATCTACTTACACATTTAAATGAAAATTTTGCACAAATTATGCATCATTAATAAATAGAAAAAACAAGAGTCTCCTTTTTTGCTTAATATTAGAGCTTTCACATTTAATTTATTTCTCAAGAAATATGACTTAAGTTTTAGCTTCCCGAACAAAATGGTAATTTTATGGTTATAATAGAAAACAGAAGAAGTGTGTACCCTCTTCAGAGTTCCATCAGGGAAGGGAAGGATTCAATTACTCTGAAGGTCTTTGGTGCCATAAGATAGACATATTGAAAATGATGAGCCAGATTTAAGGCCATCATTAACTATAATCCCAGATGGCATTTATTCAGCTGTTCTTTGTATAAGTCATTTAAGAGCAATATGAGCTGGAAACCAATGAAAAATTTAGTGTGATAATTACCTGGTACAAAATGTAAACTATTTTTTAGTCATTCATTAATGAAATATACCTGTTTTAGTCACATCAATTTTCCCACACTCTTGGTATGATCTGAAAGCAAATAAAAGTGACCTTTGAAATTGATTAGAGTTTCGCTGAGATGCGCTGTCTTCAGTTATTCAGAAGCAGCATCCCAAGGTTTGTTCTACGTACAGTATTTTCACAGTGTAACAAAGAACTTAGACCAATTTTTGGTGTAATCCATCACTGTACATGAAGGACAGAGGTTGCTTATTAGATTTTGAAGGTCATACTCACATTGGAAGCAAACAGATTCTTTTGCATTTGTTACTATTTTCAGCATGGTAAGTATTGTTTTCTCAAAGTCAAGATGTTGAAGTTTTATTGGCTTTCTCTCAAGCTTACTGTCCCCCAACCACCATGGAGTATGCTTTGCATGTTTCAACTCAAGGTTAAGAGAAGAAAACCAGAGGTGGGGTGGGTTAAGCATTCTCCTGACTTATAAATATTTAAATTTGCTCTACTCAGTCCCTTTTTAAGAACAATGATTCTATACATGAAGGCAGCTCACACAACACAAGAGTAATTAACATGCAGACCATACTACTACAGCTTAATCATTTTTTATGTTTAATGCGCTTAATTGTCCTAATTCTAGCACTTCACCTCCAAGTGATCATAACCACTATGCTATGGAAAAATGTAAAAGCAGAACACCCCCCCCCCCCCCCCCCCCCAAAAAAAAAAAAAAAAAAAGAATTGCTGCTGTTCTGCTTTCACTCAGTTCTCTTCTGGACAGAGTGTTTTACTGTATACAGACTGCTGAGGTACCTTATTTAATGTCCTCAGGAATAACTGCGGTATACCATATGCAAAATGCGGACCATCTGAAAACAACCCTAAATTCATATGCTTCGAGCATGCAGTCTCAAGTTCTGTCCACTTTCTGTTGTAAGCTGGCAGAATGACACTTTGTCTGGCTGTCAGTGACATCAGTAGGACACCCAGATTTTTTTATTCAAAGTTGTCTGCAGTTCAGCACAGAGTAAAGAGCTTCGTTTTGCATCACTGTGTTTGCAGCTGCACATTAGAGAATCAAATTATGTAACTTTTCAGCATGTTACCAAGCGGGGTCTAAACTTTAGCCTCAAAAAGTGGAACTTACACAGACTGAATTTACCTAACAAATGAATAAATAAGCTCAGTCATTGCCTATCCATATTTGTCATGCTGTTCCATCCTCAAAAGCATTCTACAGACAAGATTGTTAGCTGAGTAGCTGATCTGTCAATCAGCAATAAATTCTGGAAACAGGATGTACAAGTTGATTGTTGGTTTTCCACTTGGCCTTTCAAATTGTATTTCCTATATGACAAAAATATACATGCTAAAACACCAACATTCTCACTCCAAAACAATTATTTTTATGTCATTCACAGTTCTTTATCCTCTGCCCCAGTTCCCAAAGAAGGCAAAACGCTGTGCCATCCCAAAACACATCCTTCCTTTCCCTTTCACAACTGCTCACCTTCATTTCCCATCATAAATAATTAATCTCTCTCTCTCTCAATCTGCCAATATTGTTTGGTTCTTAAAACACGAAAGCAGACTTTGGTCTCTTCCTCTTTACCAAAGGGACACTTGCAAATTATTCCACTGCTGTTCAGTACTGCTGAACTCTAGTAATCTAAAATACAGCCAGGCAAGCTTTAGCCATAGATTGAAATATGTAGTCCAAAATACGAGCTTACATAATTCTTCAGCACACAATTAAAATGAAATGTTTCTTCATTTCAGAAAAATGATACAGAAAAAAAGAAGGTCATTGTCCCACTGTACTACCTCATTAGATGCATTATAAAATATAACGCCCCATTTGGTATGTAGCTCTCAAGACATCTGCAACAACTGGAAAGGCCACAGAAATACCTTGCTAAAAGAATCACAGGCCTAAAGCAGATGCCCTATGCTGACCATCTAAAAAACTCCAGCTATACTCTTTTGCATATCGTCTACTCAGAGGCAGTCTCTGCTTAACATACAAGGCCATGTCAAACCCAGAGCTGTTGGACATGCTACACTTAAAGAAATCCCAATCCCTCAGAGCCACACGCTCCAGGGATCTAAACCTTGTCATCACAATGAACAAGACATGCTGGAGGGATAGGTTCCTGACCTAAAGACTCCCCAGACTCTGGAATAGACTGCCCATACATGTCAAGCAGAGTGCCTATTTGGCCCTCTTCAAAAGGAACCTTGACGATTGACTTGGAGATAAGAAATTCACCCCAGGCATCATGTCAGTCGCCCTGTTAGACAGAGGTCCAGGGAAGTAAATATTGTGGGAAGAAATAGACAGGGAATTGGTATGGCTAGGCTTGTATAGGCCTTAGGGCCGATAGCCTAGTACCAACCTATAAACCTATTAGGCTTACTGTCCTTAAACCCATCCCTATCCTAGCTTCCTTAAAATGTGTCCATCACATATGCATATAGTAGGAAACGCAGCTTCATTGCAATGCAAAATTACTACATGAACAAAAAATATGAAGCACATAAAATACAAACACTTATTTTACTAGAAACTTCTATGACACTTCACTGATGCATATTTGATGAAGAAATAAGTTCACCACCTAGTTAACAAATGGATTGATTCTACTCTGCAACTCTGCTGTAAACAATACCTGGGCTTTAATCTCAAAACAGAACCTGTAGGGAAATACTGAGTCAATTTTTTTTTTCTTTTTCAATTCATAAACACCACATATTTTCTCACTCTTCCTTTTTTCTGGCATCTTCTGCCTTTTCTTAGTTATAAGTTAAAGAGCAGCACAGGAAGTTCAATGCAAGAACCTGTTTGACTACATTCTCAGGGAGGTAGTGATACTTCTCCTGAAGCCTCTCTGTACTAACAAATGACACTTTTTTTTTTTATCCAAGATGCAGGTATACCACGTGTCCAGGGGCTGCAAACTACCACTTCCCAGGAAATTGCCAATAATGAGGAACAGCTGGAGTACACTGAGTTTTGGGATAGTGATTATGATGTCAAAATCCTCAGCTCTATTTTCCATAACACCTATGCTGTTAATTATTCAATTAAGGCACCAACAGTTGAGAGTTGGAACTCGACAATTTCCATACAGGAGAGCAAGGGATGGGTGGCAAGGGACCCCCTAAGAAAGAGAAAGCAGTTTCCTAAAGGGACTCTTCTGCTAGAGTTGCAGAAATGCTTGTTTGGTTGTGTGTGTGTGTGGGGGGGGGGGGGCATGGGTGTTAAGTGCCTTTTACTGAGAAAACTAAACGGAGTAAATCCTTAAGCTTTCTGAAGCACCTGCATGAGGAATGAATCTGCATATCTCCATTCCTCAAGAAGCAAATAAAATATCTTGGAAAGAAAGCGAGCACTTGGCAGAGAGTTGTTTAAAGCTGGCATGTTTGATGACATGACACAAAGTCTACGTTGTTCTCTGCATGCATATGCTCTAGATATATAACACAGCACTTTAACTTTAAGAAGAAGTCTATCCCATAATGCTTAGAGTCTGGTTTGCCTATTGGTGTAGAGTGGTGATGACAGAAAGATGTTAACATTTTTGATGTGCTGTCATTTTGTGTGCCTTTAAACATGGTGTTGTGCTTCAGATCTTGGTGTTTACTGATATTATTTACACCAGCAATGTACTTGACTGGGTCACCTTTATCATGCATTATGACGGCATGGGCCTTACAAAAACTGTAAGTATTCTCAGAAGTGCGAACTTTCTGTGGTAAGAGTCAGGGTAGGGTACTCCACAACATGGAGTTCAACACATGGTCATATATCTAGTAAAGAAAACATTAACCTGTTTGGCTTTGTCGCTACATACGATGTGCCTCAACTTGTTTCACAACTCCATCACTGACTGTATTTTTTTTTAAATTCCCAATGCACAGTTTTGTAAGTTTGCAATATTTTCACTACACTAAAACCAGTTCACAGAATTGTTTTCAAAATATCTAGGGGAAACGCACACTATGAGTGACATCTCATACGTTCTCGTTATAAAAAGGAAAATACATTAACAGTGTTAAATTAAAACTGCTCTTTAAATGGTATACTAAAAGAAATGACAGCTAAACATCTTCACCTATGTGTGGAAGCAACACAATATAATCATTAACTACAGTAACATTAGAAAAAATATTTCACTAAATTAATAGTAAAACCTAAAAGCTGCCTGTCTTCCTAGTGCATAGATTTAGATAATATGTTGCTGTTCTATTTAATAGAATGATTTATGAAGTGCTGGATTGGGGGAAGGGGTGATACAGTTGCTATGGATGTGTGTTTTGATGATGTTTAACAGTGGAGAGATTGTGAAGTTTTAAATGTCTCTCAATACACAGATGAAATGTTCAGGTTCAATATGAAAGATATGGAAATTATTGTTACTGATGGATTGTCCCTATGTGATGTGCTACTGTGGTAGTTAGATATGAAGCCCCTCTCTCCACAGTTTGAGCTTTTTTTACTTCAAAAGAACAGTGATGTTCATGTGCAGCGACTCTGACTGACAAACAGCTTTAGAAGGTTAATTTGAATAAAAGGCAGAACCTATTAAATATGTACTAGCTCACATTTCACTTAAACTGTAGTTAGACATACAAACTGGCATTGAGAAAGGGAAACAATTATATTTATACAATGACCCCCCCCCCCATTAATATTCCAAAATGTGCACGCTGATTGGTCAGCGTGCACGTTGTAAATCAGACTTATACTAATGGAAAAAGGTCCGGTCGCCCGGACTTTTTCCATTAGTATAAGTCTTTTTTTACAGCAACGGAGAACACAAGATCTTCGTTGCTTTTTAGACACTGTCTCGCTATGTTAAAGGAGTTTAACATAGGGAGACAGCTTTAAAAAAAGCAACAGAGATCTTCCTTTCTCCGTTTTTTTTTAAAGCTGCTATGTTAAACTCCTTTAACATACCGAGACACTTTGTAAAAAGCAACGGATATCTTGCTTTCTCCGTTGCTTCCATCCACAGCTCTGATGTACTGAGTAAGCATACACATGTGCAGTACATCAGAAATGCCGCAGAATACCAGACAGCTGCGGAAGGGCAGCAAGGAGGCATTATACAATGCCATTATTTAAGAAAAGTAAGTATTTTTTTTTCTTAAATAATATTGTATAATAGCAATAACCCACTTCTGGGTGTCAGTAATGCTGGATTTACCCACAGTTGTCTTTGTTTGGCCATTCGTCTTCGACCTCGTGACCAAACCATACCAACCGTGGGTAAATCCAGCATTACCCACACCCAGGCGTGGGTTATTGCTATAATCTTACACATACTATGAAATACCTTTGAATACATTTATAAGTAAATATATTTGAAAGCAAGCATTTGAAGTTTGATAGTAGTTGTCAATGAATGGTAAAACTAATATATATATATATATATATATATATATATATATATATATATATATATATATAATGTTTAGAGTTTCATTATTACAGGCTTGACAGACATGTTATGAATATGTTCTCAATACACTTGAAAGTCTCATACATAAAGCAAAAAAAGCAATAAACTGTATCCTTGGCAAAAATAACATAGGAGGCTTTATTTTACAGTAATAAACCACTGAATATAAACAAATAATGAAATATTGTTTAAACATTGTAGAACAACTGTTCATTTACTTTAATATAATTTTACAAAGAGGGAATAGAAGGGTCTGAAAGTACATCAGTCATATGGTGGGACACACCACAAAACATTTTAAATTGTTGTACAGCAGTCTTTCATGTTTTATACTATTAGTTGATGAATTTCAAAACTATGCATACCTAAGGAACAATAAGAGATGTAAGCATGTCTTATTTTAACATGTTAATGAACACACAAAACTGGTGAATGCATATGTTAAATAACAAGATGTGACATAATTGTTCTGCTATTATATGTTAACAATGCTTTAAAGCATACAGGTTATTTTACTGTTAATGAGATCATATTTGTCTGTAGTAGAATAGACTGAAGTTTTTTTTTTTTTTTTTTTTTTTTTTTTATCAGAGTATTGGATGGATGTGTTTGGATGGTTAGATTATTCCACCATGGAGTTTTAGACTCCATGTAGGGTAAAAGGGATTTTAAAAGCAAATGTTTAATGATAACTTTATTTTTTAACTTTTTTCAAGTGTCTGCAATATTATTTTATGTTTAATCAGACCTTCAGATGTTAATGTTCACATGATGATTACTAAGCAGTTCTTTACTAACAGTGTCATTATCTATGAGAAGTACATGTATACTTTTGATCATTAGGACAAATGGCATTTATTAACTGTATTTCCATAAATGTCCATGGATTAAATAATGGATGCCAGACAGGTAGTTTAAACAGATATTTGAAGTTGCTTACTTCCCAAGTTATTTTTTTTACAGAAACACACATTAACAGAAGACATAGACAGGCTAAATACTAAAACCTACACTATATTATCCAGTTCACAATAATCAAAAAAAGGGGGTTGCTATATTATGGAGAAATTCACTGCTTATGCTGACTGTTATAGAAACATGTCAAAATAATAAAGGTATGCTTTATACTGTAACTATAAAGTACAATAAGATGATATTAACTCTTATTAACTTGTACTGGATTTCTGGAGTAGGAATTAAAAGAGTTGACCAACATCTAGAACAAGTAATTCAAAACTCGAAAGGCAATATCATTCTAGCAGGAAACTTTAATTGTATATTTTCACCAAATTATACTAACACAATAGGTAAAAGGAGAATGCAGGCATCTGTAAAAGAATTGTTAAAATGTACTGAATTGTTTCATCTTAGAGACATACATGAATTTTCAGAACCAAATTCATTATTCTTTACTCATTATTCCCATAGACATGGAATGCAATCCAGGATTGACAGAGTTTATGTCTTTAATGACCTGATCTATACACTACGCAAAGTCAAAACAGTAACCTGTCCACTTTCAGATCACAATGCAGTTACTTTTCAGCTGTTTTTGAAATCTAATAATAATGTTAAAATCAGAAGATTACCAGCGCATATATAACTCATTTAAAAGAATTTAATGACTTTTTATTAACGAAATCATTTCCTTTATAGAAATTAATAATATAGAAGATACTTCAGAAATTTATTTATGGGATGCACTAAAGCATATCTTTTTGGCAGAGTCGCTAATTGGTTGTCAAAAAAAAAAAAAAAAAAAAAAAAGAAAAACAATAAGACAAAGAACTACATGAAATACAAGAAAAACTTGATAAGTTAAACTTAGAAAATCAGACAAAAATAATAATGCAGGAGAGATTAATAAGCTAAACAAATACTTGGAAATCTTAAACCATAAAAGTAAAATCAACCTTGAGAAGTTTATAATGATTAACTTCTCTATTAACCCAAAATCTAGGCTCAATTTCGCCACAAAAACAAAATTGCTCAGTAAGTCCAATCACATAAAAGAAGTCTACTCACGTAGGAAGAGAAAACAAAAGTAACAGAAATCGAAGATATTCTAAAGGAATTTAGAGATTATAATAAAATCAATCAAAATAATATATTAATAAATCCAGAAGAATTAATTAAAATATTTATAAAAACTAAACTATCTGATGACCAAATGAAATTAATTGACAAACCGATCTCTATGTCTGAGCTTCAAACTCAAATTTCTAAAATGAAACCTAATAAAGCACCAGGTAATGATGGGATTATATCTGAACTTTATAAGCTGTTACCCAAAGAAGCCCTAGACATACTACACAAGTTTTTTTTTCTATAGTCAAGGACCTAGCAAAAGTTCCCCCTTCCTAGAAATATACCCTTATCTCTCCAATTTTAAAACTGACAAAGATCCTACTGAATGTTTTTCATAAAGGCCAATTTCACTTTTAAATATAGATTATAAATTGTTTGTGGCAATTCATGCTAATAGATTAAATATATACTATCATCCATGATTGGCAAATATCAAACTGGCTTTATCTTAAACAGAAATACTTATGATAATATTAAAAGAATAATCACAATAATTGACTTTGTAAGTAAAACAAAACAGAACTTAACATTAATGAGTCTTGATATTAATAATGCTTTTGACTTGGTAAACTGGAAATATCTCTTGTTGGTTTTAGAAGAATATAATTTTTCAAGTAACTTTACACATATTATAGCAATTGTTTTACAGAAGTTAAAAATAGGTACTTTTACTTCTGATTCTATACAAATTTTGAAAGGAACCAAACAAGGATGTTCTTTTTCACCTCTGCTTTTTACCGTAATTATGGAACAATTTACTAATTTAATAAGAAGTTAAACTATAAAATTCAACTGTCTGCTGATGACATCCCACTGATATTAAATGGCAATGATAATTCTCTATCTGCAGTTTTCTTAGCAATGGATGTATGTCAGTGAAAATATGGTTTAACATTTAACAATGACAAAATAAAACTCCTACCTATAAATGCAAACAAGAATAGAATCAAAAATAAATTCATTAAGTATATTGTCAAAGAGAAGAAAATTAATTATTTAGGAAAAATTATAACTGATAACATTAAACATATAATAAATCACAATTATACTAACAGTATAAACAGTATAAAGAATGTAACAGACAAATGGAATAAAATTGTCTTCACGATGGAAGACGTTATCCATAATCAAAATTATTATCTTACCAAAAATTATATATATTATAAAATCACTATCATTACCCCCCCCCCCCACAAAAAGCTGTATTAAAGAATTTAACACTTTAATTTTGAGATTTCACTGGTATCCCAATAAGCCAAGAATTGCTTTAAGCCATCAATATGAGAGACTGGACAACAGGAGGGATAGGACTACCAGATCTAGAATTATATTCATTATCATCAATCATAAAAACAATATATTGTTGGATTAATAACACACAGCTAGGTGGAAAGAGTTTTTAGGAAATCTTTTTATAAACTCTAAACATAATAGATATTCTAATAATTATGTCATACTAAATAACAGTCTACATTGGTTACTAAAGGATTACCTTATAGGAAAAAGTCACCAAACAACTGACTCCCATTTCATTTCTACTATTAAACACTTTAAAAAATATATCTAGAAACATGGCATATAAAGCATGGATTTCCTTACATTTCCTATGGCATATACCCAAAATAACATTCCCACCTCAGAGTTAGAAACAGTGATCACATTTAAAGAGAAAAATCTGCTATATTGGTTTCAATTAATGAACGTTTAAAAGCTACATTCTGTTGATTATGTTAAGAACAAATATAATTTAGATAAAGACATGTAGTTAAATGTACAATCCTGTAGACAACATGCAGAAGGGAAATTAAGATAATGCAACCAAGGATAAATGATCATATTCCAAAATTAATTGAATATCTAATATTCTTAATGCAAAAAAAAAAAAAAAAGCCAGAGTAGATTATCTTATCTAAATTATATAGAGGTGCGAGGAGAGAAACAAAAAGTTGTAGTGAAAATTATTGGAAACAGAGGGGAAGGAGGAGGGAGTTTGACTGCAGCAATGTGGATCCTCGAACATCCACATTGCTGCAGTCCTAACTATTGGGTAGATCCCAAAGCAGAGGTAGGGAGAGGCTGAAATTATAAGGAAGCAGGAACTGACGTGATAATGCTTAGAGAAAGTATGCACTGAACTCCAAGTAGCTGCCTCCAAAATCCTTAGTTACCCCCCCTTTAGAAAATGCTGTGTGGCAGTAGCAGCCCTAGTGGAATGAGGGGCCTACCCAGCTAACCACCTTAGGCATAAAGGAAGGATTAGTACAGTAGAGACCCTCCCTTATGAAAATCAAAAAGCTCCACTGCCCATAGGGGCCTGCAACTCACCTCCTTCTTTCAGAGCTGCCAACAAAAAAAAAAAAAAAGCAAAAACAAGCAGTTTTCAATCAGCAGTAGAACGAGGCTCAAAAAAAAGGTTGTCTTCCAACACAAAATTGAGATCCCAAACAAAGGACGCCAAAATGGTGGGTCACACAATCATAGTGAGCTGAAAAATTGCTGCAATGAATCTTAATAGATATTGAAGAGCCACACTCAAATTTGCTCAGTAATTCCAAAATGTTTTGCTCTGCACCAAAAAAAAAAAATCTCTCCATTTTTTTTCATTTTGTATTTCTCCTTTTGGCTTCCTCATAGGCCATTTAAAACTACATTTAAAACTTTGGACTTGTTCTGTCGAAAGAGCATCCACTTTCCAAGCTGTGTGATGAAATCCTTTAGGCAAAAAACTTTGGGTGGTTTGGTGGGTTAGTGGAGAAGCGATACAGATATGTCTCTGTTCCCTGACACTGTTGTCAATTTTGAAATACATGTTTCCACTCCAGTCCACTGTGGGATCCATGATTTGTCAATACATCTGCATCTGCTAAGGAGTTCTGTGCTCCGGCAGAAAACCTGCTGTGCTGAGTTAGTGGCAGACTGAGCCCATCTCCCCAAAATCATTGCTTGTCTGTCCCCTTGTTTGTTTGATGTACCACATGACAGTTGTGTTGTCTGTCAGAATGCATCTTAGCACTGCTATGACATATTCCAGATGCTGTAAAGATCTTCATTTCCAGCTCAAAAACGCAGATACTCTGCAACTTAGTCTGATTGGGGCATGAAGGTAAGCTTCCTGAGATAAAGTTACCATCCATCAGTCTCTGCCCAGCCAGCAGAGGTAAAGTTGTAACGCCAACCAACATTTTGAACTTGGGAATGTCCAGATAAGTGTTGAGGATAAATCCAATTGGTCTCTCCGTGTTTCCCTTTCTTGGGTTAGGAACACGCACAGGAACTGGACTGACTGGCCCCTATTGGAGCAACAGAGAAATTTGCTTGTGAGCCTCTGTCCTTGAAAGAGGAGGATGTCTGGCTGCCTTTGAAAGGAGGGGAGGCAAGGAATGAAAACCAATATCCAGAACCCATCTGTCTTGGGTAATTAAATCCCAATTTTCTTTAAAGAGACAGCCTTGACCTGCCCTCACCAGAGTCTGAGCAGGGAACTCCTGTCCCCTAGGCCTAAAAAGAACCTGAGCTCTGCCCCTACCCCTAGACTACCCCCTAGACTGGGAATCATAAGCAGGAGATAAGTCCCCCTTAGTATAGCTAATTTTACTAAAAAAAATCTTTAACAGTTTTGCATAGACTTAGCCTTTGTCCTCATTTTTCTTCAAAACTGCTTCACAGGCCAAACCAAACAACACATCAGACTGTAAAGGAGCATCCAAAATCCTTGTCTTAACATGCTCAGCTCAATTCTGATCTCTCAGCCAGGCGTCCCTGAACGAAGAACCAGTGGCAGCAGGCCTGGAGGAGGCTTGCAGCATCAAACCACACTGCAAGCAAGGAATGTTTACCTGTTGTTCAGACACATGAACTAAATCAACTGCAACACTCTAATACCTCAATACCAGCCAGAGCATCCCTTCAACTTCAACTGTGAAGACTGAGATTCTGATATTTTAATATGTTTTGACAATTGAATCAGAGAAATCTTGACCTTCCCATTTAAAATGTTCCTCATGGAATGCAGAGTTCTTGAAAATGAAAAATCTCAGGAGGAGAAGAGCAGAAGGAGTAGAATCATCCACAGAAGAATCAGAATAAGGAGGCAAGTCTTCAGCCAAGGTTCCACCCTAGGCCTCTATCAGGGAGGGGCATAGAACCCCTATATAGTAAGTAATCAAAATCCTCTTTTATTTTAATGTTTCTTAGGCAAGATCCCTGAAGTACTAGAGAACTCCCCACAGAAAGCTAAACTTGCCCTGCCCTCAAAGAGCCCTTTGAAACTGGAGAGAGGCTCTAACCTAACCAGAAGAGGGAGAAGAGAAGCCAGCTGAGAAGCCCCCTCAGCCTCTGCTACTCCTGAGAGGACTGAGAGTGTAACAGTAAAGTCTCTTCCTGAGACTCCTGAGACCCAAAAAGACACCTGGTAAAACCTCTCTAAAACCTTCGACGCCTGGGAAGAACCGGTCGGGACTGACTGTCGGGTCCTACCTTTGCTGCTTTATCTATTTTACCCAAATTAATAAAAGACCTCAGAGTGAAGAAGATAAAAAAAATAATTTTAATACTTGTAAACATGCAACTTCATTGCTTAGATGGAATCTCTTTACTTGGAAATTTTTGCATAGATCTTTCTTTACACCACATACAATTTAATTAATGGTCTAGCAGAAATAAGTTTGTTGGAGATGTAAACAAGAACTTAAAGTGATTGGCAACGCATGTTTTTGACTGTTTTCTCTTATCACCTTATTGGAATAACATTAATCCCTTTTTACAGGCTTTTTGGACATACATTTGTTTTACCTAAATCACTAACCCTTTTTAACACTCCTATTCCTATAAGTGTTAAAAAATGAAATATCACATTTTGTGGTCTATACTACTTATACTGAGAAAGGTCATAACCCAGAATTGGAAGAACAGATGTACACCCTCCTTCAAAAAATTTATAAACATTGCAACTGAAGTCTATCACCTGGAAATCATTAGAATTAAGTTAAGAATAACCAGGATTACTTCTTATTACAATGCATGGAAAAACTTAGAGATCTGCTTGAGAAGCAAAAATAACTGCATTTAGGTTTATAGGTTCATAGGTTGGTACTAGGCTATCGGCCCTAGGGCCTATGCAAGCCTGGCCATAACAATTCCCTGGATATTTCTTCCCACGATATTTACTTCTCCAGGCCCCTGTCTAGCAGGGCGACTGACATGATCCCCGGGGTGAATTTCCTATCTCCCATCCAATCATCAAGGTTCCTTTTGAAGAGGGCCAAAGAGGCACTCTGCTTGATATGTATGGGCAGTCTATTCCAGAGTATGGGGAGTCTCTGGGTTAGGAACCTATCCCTCCAGCATGTTTTGTTCATTGTGATGACAAGGTTTAGATCCCTGGAGCGTGTGGCTCTGAGGGATTGGGATTTCTTTAAGTGGAGCATGTCCAACAGCTCAGGGTTTGACATGGCCTTGTATGTTAAGCAGAGATCGCCTCTGAGTAGACGATACGACACAGAGTATAGCTGGAGTTTTTTCAGACGGTCAGTATATGGCATCTGCTTTAGGCCTGTGATTCTTTTAGTGAGGTATTTCTGTGGCCTTTCAAGCTGTTGCAGATGTCTTGTGAGGTACATACCAAACGGGGCATTATACTCTATTTAAATTTATTGTAATGTATAATAACTTGAATGACTTGATGGTTAATGGGCACGTGTATGAGATTTAGTTGAAATTTTTTCATTTATTATGTTCACAAATCTCCAACTGTAAATATTGCTGTGATTATTTTACAAACTGATAATCCAATAAAAACTTAAAAAAATCTATAGCAAGAGGGGGATGGAATTTATGTGAGAAAAAGAGCAAAGAAACCAAAGTATAGGAAGCAAATAACTAGAGAAAAAAGGTAATAAGCTGGGATGATACCAAGAAGTTTGGACTGCAGGTTAGAGACTACCTTCCCTACCAGTGACTGATGTCAGAGTAAAGGCAAACATAAAGGGCTATGGGAGTCCTTAGTGAAATACCTACTCAGGCAGAGTTTTTAGTTGAATCTGGAACAGAAGCTGCTGTTAAAAAAGGAATAATTTTAGGGCATATAATATATTGTGTGATAACTATAAGAATCAATAAATCAATCAGAGAGGGTTAGAACAGACTGAGAAAAGATAACGGAAAAAACATTTTTCAAGGGAAAAAGGGGAAGGCGCATTTATGGTTCCCAAGCATGCAATAAAATCCAGGAAAGTTAAGATTTTTCCTTGGAATTGCTTGCATAGGTATTATTAAACCGCAAGTTGACTTCAAAGATGTTTTCCTTGGGTAGATCGCAAATGTTGGAGGTATGACGGGGAAGGAAGAAGCAACTGGAAACATGTCTTTGGGAGTGTAATGAGTTGACAGATTTTCCAAATTCCCTACAGAGTATTATCTCAGAAATATTTGGGATGCAAATTGCTGTAACTAAGGAAATTATTCTTTTGAGCTGGGACACAGAATCTGAATTGCATGGACATCGTAAGGTCTTATTAAGTTTAATTCTGTTGGCTGACAAAAAAAAAAAATACTAGAAAATGGAAAACAATACCTAAACCAATTGTATTTGAAGTATTGAATATTATAAAAGAGAGAGAAAAAAACTGGAAGATGGAGCTTTAGAAAAATGAAGAAAATTACATAGAAATAAAAAGAAATTGTGGGAACAATACATGCAGAATACTGTTCAGGAGGAGGAGAAGTAAGGTTTAAGGGAAAGCTGGAATTGAACAGTTTATGTAATGCTGTACTGAATGATGGTTGTTATAAAAAACATATGTAATGGATAATGTATATAAATGGAAAACATATGTTTTGTTTTCTTTTCTATTAATGTCTGCCTATGTCTTAAGCGATAATTTAATAAAGGTGTTTTAAAAATATCTGCCTGTACATGGTTTATTTATATTTTTGATGTGTGAATACTTACTGTTACTTCACTGTTTCAGTGTTTTAACTTCTCAGCATGTATTTGGCTGTAACTGAAATGGCTCCATTTTTGATTAGTCAATTACACTGATCATAGGTTCATAGGTGTGTACTAGGCTAATGGCCCTGGTGCCTTAAAAGCCTAGTCCATAGAAGTGCCCTGGCATTATGTCACTCGACGTTAATTCTCAGCACCTCCGTCAAACAGAGCCACTGGAGTGATCCCCGGGGTGAACTTTCTATTTCCCATCCACTCATCAAGATTTCTCTTGAAGAGATCCAGTGAGGTGCTCTGCTTGACATGTACAGGAAGTCTATTCCAGACCATGGGCAGTCTCTGGGTTATCCCTCCAGTATGCTCTGCTGATTGTGGTAATGAGGTTGAGGTCTCTGGAGCATATGGTGTGGAGGGATTGGGATTTCCTTAGATGTAGCATTTCTAAAAGAGCTGGGTCAGACATGGCTTTGTAAGTCAAGCAGAGATCGCCTCTTAGTAGACGATATGAGACAGAGAATAGCTGGAATTTATTGAGTCTGTCCATGCAGGACATGTGTTTAAGGCCTAGGATCCTCTTCGTGAAGTACTTGCGTGACCTTTCCAGCTGTTGCATGTGTCTAGTAAGGTACATGCCAAATGGGGCATTATACTCGATGACTGGCCTAATGAGGGAAGAGTAGACAGAGATGATGACCTCTTTCTTCCTGGATACAAAACCCTTGGTAATGAGATTGCCACTGTGGTCAAAAAGTCCTTCTATGTGGCACGAAGGAGAGGTTGCTCTCAACCTGTGGCCCCAGATCTCTTATAACGCCTTCAGTGTTCAGTGGTAATTAGTGGGAACTGAGTTTTTCCCCAAAGGGGATGATGACATATTTTTTGGCATTAAGCTTAAGGCCACAGTTTCGACACCAGTCATTGGTCTCATTGAGGCCTTTCTGTAGGATGTCTACATCACTTGAGGAGTTAATAGTGGCTCCCAGCTTGCAGTGGTCTGCAAACTTGGTCAGCCAGAGTGCCTCCATGTTGGCCTGGACTTCTGAGAAGTAGATGCAAACAGGAGAGGACCCAGTACTGATCCCTGTGGAACTCCATTCATGCCTGGTTGTCAGTCTGACTTGGAGTCCACTATTTCACACCATGGGTTCTATCTGTGAGCCAATTTGCAATCCACCTAGTGATATACAGGCTGATGCCTAGTTTGGTGAGCTTATCAATAATTCCTGACTGGGGATGGTATCAAAGGCTTGGCCAGATCGATGTAGGCTGTATGAAGTGTCTTACCCTCATCCATAGCTCTACTGACTGACTCAAAGAAGCCAACCAGGTTGAGCAGGCATGCTCTACCTTTCACAAAACCAAACTCAGTGGGATCTAGAGTTTGGAGATTCTCTATATCCTTGTTAATTAGGTCCATGATGATGTGCTCCACAGCCTTACATATCAGACTCATAGGGCTAATGGGTGGTAATTCCCAGGGTCTGTAGTTGCTCCACCCTTTATGGAGAGGGATGACTGTAGCAGTGCGCCATTTGGTAGGGACAAAGCCTGAGGGAAGGCTGTGATTGAACAGGGCACACAGATGTTCAATTTGTAGTTGATCTAGAACACATTGAGGGATATTGTCGGGTCCCATGGAAGCTGTATTCTTGGCCTTGGACAATGCAGCCTTAACCTGTGCTGCATTAATGCTGGGTGCCTGGCATTTCTCTGGTATTGTGATTGATCCTTTGGGGGGGGGAGATGGGTAAAGTTGGCACTGAATCTGTTGGCCAGTATGTTGGCAATATCTGTTGGCTCAGTAGAGGATGTACCATTGTGCAGTAACTCAGAGCAAACCCGGGTACTGCCGTGCAGATTCCCGATATAACTATAGAAGGCTTTGTGGTTGTTTTTAGTGTCTGCTGCAATTCTGCCTTCATAGCTGGCTTTAGAGGTTTTGATGAGGGAACTCAACTTATGTTGAGGCTAATAAGGGAGTTTTTCCAGTCTTGGGACTTCACCTTTTCTGCAACAGTTTCTTCCTTCTGTTGTAGAGTTTATTAATGGCAAGGGACCACCAGATTGGCTTCCTTTTTTTGGAGGAGAGCGCCTTGGTTCTGTTGGGCATGGCTAGTTCCATGCATTTATGTACGTGTTTGTATAGTGCATAGGTGCATGATTTGGCAGTCATGCATATATTTTCTATTGACATGGGTGCCATAAAGTTAGCTACCTGTGTTTCTAGGAGCCCAAAGTCAGCTTTGGAGAAGTTTTTCATGGTGGTTACCTTTGTGGGGGGGGGGGGGATGTGGATTTCTATGGTGATTAGTTTGTGGTCAGATCTAACCAGGGAGGAACTGACTATTGGTGTAGAGCAATGGCTGCCCATGTTAGTAATAACCGGGTCACGGATGTTGCTTCCTCTAGTGCGGGTAAGAATGAGCTGGTCCAGGGCATTGAAACGGATGAATTCCAGGAAGTGTTGGGCCAGTGTATTGGTGCATGAGTAGTTTTCCCAGTTGATGGAAAGGTAGTTGACGTCACCTAGTATGAGAGTATTGGGCTGGAGCCCTAACAGTTTCCAGGTTGCTTAGGAACATGGAGTGAAAGTCTTGGGACATAGTTGGGGACCTATAGCAGGCTACGACCTGAATCACCATCTTACCCAATGTTAGTTGTACGTGAAGTATCTCAGATGTGTTATGCTGGGCTACTAAGTCTGGAGCTGTGCATATCCTTTAAGAATATAGAGACACCACCACCTTTGAAGCTTCGGTCCATGTTCTGGGGCCGAAAGATGTGGAATGAGTTATAGCCTGGTAGTGCAGGGGTACTTTATGCTGCTTTAAACCAGGTCTCCGTTACAGCACAAATGTCGATGTTCTCCATTTAGAGGAGAGCTTCGAGCAAGTGCATCTTGAGATTTAGACTTCTAGGATTGAGCAGCATGACCCTCAGACTGCATTTATTTATAGCGGTTACGATGGTAATTTGGTTTTTGGAACATCGCCTAAAAAAGGCACTATAGGGGTGGGAAGAGCCTTAGCCAGTATCCAGAAACCCAGGGGTGACAGATGCAGGCCATCTCTGGCAAAGCATCAAGATCTGTCAATCATGTCATCCCAAGCAGACAGATACTGGATCTCCATAGAATGACACCAGACACTTAGCCAATTGTTGAGGTCAATAATTTTCTGCTTGTACTGCGGTATCATTCTGGGCGATGGTAGAATGCTGCTCAGGGCTAGGGTCATACCTGCCTGGGTCACATAATCAGAGAGCTCCTCCATGTCTCTTTTCATGTAGTCCAGGGAGATGTGTCTCAGGTCATTCACACCCACATGGACAGTGACGCAGTCATACTTGTACTTGTTGTGGAGTGACATGAGTGTGTGTGTTATGTGTCGATTTCTGGCACCTGATAGACATCTGGCTGTTACCTTTTCCTTATTCAACATAGTGAGTGGGACATCGGTGTGCCTCACTATCGAGTCACCTATGATTAGTGTATTGGGCAAGCTGTTTTGCCTTAGGGGCTTAGGTTGAGGGGCACATTGTGTAGGTCAGCTTTATGTCTTGTGGTTTGTGCGGTGTTGTGGTGGTAGAGTGTGTTTCTGCCTTGGAGGTCTCTGCTGTTTGGGTAGATTTCTATAGAGAACCTCAGCAAAGGTGGGTGTGTGGTTTGTGTTTGTATCTGAGAGCTGTGTGTTTCACGTGGTGTGGTGCAGGTGTTGACCTTCTCCTCTTGACCAGCTATTCCAGTCTTGGCTTGAGAGTGCATGGCTTCCAATTTGGATATATAAGTGCATCTCTCACAAGTCTGAGTGTTGGGAGGTAAGAGAAGAGGGTTGTCTGTGTAGATGAGGCAGTTGGTACACTGCCTCAGAATGCCCAAGTTCACCATGTTAATAGGGGAAAGCACAGGGAACTGACCTTTAGACATGCCAGGAGGGGTGGTCATTATTACTAAGTACTGGAGCTGTTTCCTTATATATTCCTTTTACAGGAAAAATGTCACTCAAGGGTTTTGAGTCTGTACACAGCACTGCCAAACACTTGAGGGGAAACTAATACGTAGACCCTGAAAATTTAAGGATGAAGTATTTAGGCAGATATTCTGCAGTTAGAAAGAAATCAAGCAGTACTTTCTGAAAAATAAAGAATTAGCTTGTCAAGAATGATGAAAAGAGGGGAATCACATGAATGGCTACTGCCTGGCTACTACTAATGCTGGTCTCAGCACAGCTTCACTCTGTTGGGATACAATACTCCTATCAACAAAAAAGAAAAATATATTAGAAAAAGTATTTGAATTCACAAAATGTGAAGGGCAGCAAGTCAAACATTTACCATCTGCTAAAGATGTAGATGTCTCCATGTGGCAATAATAAAATTCTTCACACATCTCTTTTGCGGCTACATCTTCTAGCAGCACAATGTAATTAATTTTCTTACAAATGTTAACATTGACAAATGGACAAAACATGCATATCTTAGAGTGGGAGATCTTCTTGTAGTAGGATACCCAAGAGATGTACTAAGGAAATTAAATGTATTCTTGTATCCAGCAGAATACAATAAGCCCTTTAAACCTCTTTCCAAAATGTGCTCAGTCTTGGAAATTCAGAAATACACCCCTGCAAGATCCCGTTGCTGATCTGGTACATTTCCAAAATCTACAAAATACCCTCAGGAGGTAGTCACTGAAAACAAACTCCAACTTTTTTCCTTGAAGGCTATTTGCTGAGGTACCAGAAGCATCACTAAATGTTGGAGTTTATTTCCAGTGACTGCCTCCCAAGTGAATTTTTTTGGGTATTTTGTGTTGCTGTGTGTTTGGACATCTCCAAAATCTGTTAGGTGAGACTGGAAAAATCTGAATGAATTCAGCAGTCAAAAGTAAGTATTGTGGATCTTTCAGATAAATAATGCTTCATTGCAGAGGTTGTGGAGTATGTGGGGGTGTACCTAGAAGGTATCTTAGTCAAACTCTAACAACTGCTTTGGATAACATTTTAGAAATGTGTTTCCAGGATATGGGAAGCAAACATCCCTCTGATCATTAAGTATTCTAAAGTTTATCAAAAAATATTGCATTCCTGGCTCTGTACAGCCTTTTCCAATGGTTTATTATGGCAGTAGGGCTGGTCAGACTTTGGGCAAGTTTACCACCTATGGAGATAAAAAAATTATTTTAACATGATATCTGAAGCTTTTGTGGTTCTAATCAATCTGTGGGGAAAATGATGTAGGATTTTAAGCATGCATAACCTGAACCAGACTATCCTCTTTATACAGATTCAAAAACTTCAGCTGGCATTCCGTTTCTCACTCTTGTTATCTGAATGTTGACCAATCAGCTAACAAAAATCACTTTTTTCCTCAACTTTTTGTTGCAGCATCAACATACATTTCTTTGGGGAGGAAGTAAAATATATCCCCACATCAACACTTGTACATCTGATAACCTCATAACCAAATCTGATGCACCCAGTGGACTTGATGGGGCATGTTAGTTGAATCATTCCATTCTCTTAAGTTCAGTGCACAAAGAATTCCAGCTACATGACTGTTAACCACCTATTCTCAGTTTTTTTCCCAAGGGATAATAAAATTCTTACTGCTTCAGAAAATAAGTATATTACAATAAACTGTTAGCACAAATCTATTTGCACTGGAAAGCTGTATCCTTCTCCATCATTTATATAAGCTCATGCTGTTCCAATCTGATCTTCAGTTTCATTTACGTAAGAAAAATGTGGATATAATCCTTTGCTGCTCGCTTGTAGATGATGCTCTTATTGGGAAAAATATCTGGTGTAGTTAATGAATATAGACTTCTGCAGATAAGAACCAATTTTTATCTCCTCTAAACTCTGACTAGGGAGATATATTGTGGACGACTCTTGCAAATAACCGTCTCTTAAAAGAAATGATTTATTTTGAGTACACATCCTTTACTTCCATAATTGTTGGGGCACCCATGTACCCAACAGCTTTAATAGGCTCACAGTCTTTACAATGTTAATGGGGTATCTAAGCTTTCTTCTAGATTTCTAAGGTAACTTAGGAAGATTATTTAGCTCTTCAAAATGCCTGTATTGTACCTATGGAAGGTTCAAGTGTTGTCTGCATTATCTTTTTAATAGTGTATCTTTTAATATATTTAAGAGTTTTAAGGTCAAGATTTTCACATCATCAGTCTTAAGTTGTGTTAAATTACTTATTTTTTTTCCATTACGACCATTTAACTTAATTCTAATTCATTTAGTTAGTAGCTGAAGTATTCACCTTCACCTACATCAGTAAATATTTTTCTCAAAAATGTTCAATAGAAGCCAATGTTCTTTTTAGTTTCAGATGTATAGAGTCCTGGCTTCAAGTTTCTATCTATCTGCCACACAATCTGAGTTTATTTGTTCTTTACTTTTTTATTTTAGTTTATGTTTTGTTGACCAGGTTCATCCAGATAGGCCACTGCCCAAGGTGATATTCACATGGACTCAGAGGAATTTGGCCAGGACACAATCAAAATTCCTCTATTCTTTTTGATAAGCGTCATGGGAATGTTTGCATCCACCTGAGCTACCACCTCATTTTAAACATTTCACCAAAGGACGGCACACTTAGAAGTGCACCACTCCCATTATGCTACACTGCAGTGTCAGGATTGGAAAATGAATCCAAATACTTGGTACTGGTATAGAACCCACAGTCTTCTGATCTTCCAGTACCAAAGGCAAGTGAACTACTTGTTGAGGCACTGACTCTCTACTGTTATGTTGGTATTCTCTGCATTTTATCTTTTCCACAGAGATGTCCATGACTACAAGGCTGATGACAAATAATACTTCAAGGAGTCCCACCTTTAAGGCAAAGCTGTTGTAGCTAAACGCTTCAAACAAATTAATCTGTTTATTCAGTCAATCATTTTTTTTTTAACTCTGGAAGGGATCTGTAGAAATTTAGCAGCTTTCAGAATCTAGCAGAACTTTATATGTTCTTTTGATGTATTTGTACTTGGTCTGAGAAGGGTGAAACAGTCACCTATAAGCACAAAACTGAGTTAACCAGGTTGTGTAAGCCAAATATGCAATCTATGCATGCATGGGTGGACCTGTCTGAACCAGTGCAACTAATACAGTTGACCTGTAACAAAGGGAACATACTATATCAAACAGATTCAATACGTTTGTTTTTATTTAAATAAACAATATCTTACAAATACCACAAAAACAATTGCTCAAACACATCTTTTCTTATCTCTCCTTTACGTCTCTCCTTTTCTCACTAACCTCTGAAAAATGGACCTGACAAAGCTAGAGTCCTGCTACAACAAAAGTGCTAAGCTCGCCACAGACTCCCCTTTCAGGACAGATCATTGCACTGCACGTAACAACTCAAGTGGCTAGAACTCCCGCAACTCTTACTCTACAATCAATTAATTATGGCCCATACGATGCTCTACCAACCACATAAAACTCCTGCCCTAGAGAACCTACTACATCCCTACTCCAACAACAGAACTGTCTGCTCTAATAATAAACTCCTACTAAGCATAACTAAATCCAGTTATAATGCTGGAGACTCCCTTTTCTCCAACTTCATAGTTAAAAGCCAGAACAAGCTACCCTATGTTACAACTTGCAATACCAGTCTACCCCATTTCAAAAGAAGACTAAAAAGTCACCTAACTACTACATGGCTATGCTCCTGCACGAATCCAGGAAGATCTCTTACTTTACTTCCCTATCACCTATCTCCTAACCTTAACAACACTGCAACTCTATTACTCAATTAGCATCTGTAACACTTTCTTTACCATACAACAAACATTACTAATATATATGCACTGTCATAAAAGTGTGCACTGTAGTCTATGCTTATTAAGAATGTTTAATTCTTGGTTCAGTCTTCAGCCTGACAATATCATACACTTGTAAATAGATAGTTACATCCTGTACATGACATCTCAGTTTATATATGTATATTACTCACTAGGTACATATGTCTTATTACACTGTGTGCTCATTATTTGTCTTTCACTAAAAACATGATATATCCTGTATTAATAATTTTGTATCATAATGAGCATGTATAATTTTGCTACCTTTTTATTTATTGTTTTATGTGGAGCTTTTCTCCCGGGCCTCTGCTGAAAACGGACGTATGCCCAGTCAGACTTTCCTGGTAAACAAATGTAAAATAAAATAAATAACAAATAAAATGGATTAATTTATATCCATGTGTTAAGCAGGAAAGAGCATGGGACCCAATGGACCATTTTCAGGCTCAGCAGATAAATCAGACAATTTCTATAATTGCATGGATAGTTATGAATGTTGAAGCACATTTTACAACCAAGCAATCAGCATCTACAATAGAAATATAGCTACAGTTAAAAAATAGCATTTCAGCTGTAAGACAGTATATACAGTAAGGTGTACAAAAGGAGGGAAACATTAAGGCATTAAGGAAGGTAGGAAAGAAGAGACAGGATGAGGAATGAGGGAGGTTACAAAATAACTTCTAATATTTAGCTACTAGCCTTATATTCTGACCATCTACTTCTCTAGTCGCATCCTAGACAGCAGATTCCAAAGTAAAATCCAATGCCAACACTAGCAGACCTTCCCTGAACTCTTAATAATTGTGTCACTATTACCTTTATCTGTAGTACCTTTGACATACCCTAACAACCACTACACTTTAATTAACTTTCACTTAAAACACACAGGTACTAACTGTGTTTACAAACTACACTGGGCCATCCCTGAAAAAAAAATAGTTGCTTAAATACCTTGCACTACAAGTTCATTAGAAAGGCTACCTACTACACTGCATGTCCTCCCAACGTCTATAAATACAGCTACTCTACTTATTAAAGATGGTGCCAGTCTGGAAACTAGTAACAATTACACCTCTGCCAAAAAATAGAAAACCCCACAACCAAAACATAATAATCTTGTTTACCTTCTCAATCTCTTATCCAAAATTCTTGAAAATTAAAAAAAATCCTGAACTAGAAATTTGTAATTTGCACACATTAATTCATAACATAGCTTTTGCACTGACTTTAAGACAAACACTGTCCTTCATTTACATAGCTTATTCTCAACCTTCCATCTCCAAAATGAGGAACACTGCCTCTCATAATATGGAACAAATGGGCAAAATGTGTAACACCTACTTACAGCTTACTGGCAACTTTACCTAGGAAGCTCAAAGGATGGTTAAAATGCGCTATTTTATATTTATAAAATGCTCTTTTGATTAATTAATATGATTCAGCACTATTTGCCATATATTTCAGTCAAAACATTTTTAAGTCTGAATGTGTGATATGCTCTTTCAATGTGGAACTTTGAGTGGAACTTTGAGGAACATGACCTTTTTAAGCCTCAAAATGAGGAACATTCCTCGTAATGAGGTACACTTGAGAGGCATGTTCATTTAGTCATTGATTTTATTTTGCTGCAACACAAATAAAGGTCTCTCTACTTGTGCCATGAGGCATTTTTCTCATAATCTACCTGTATTTATTTGGTCAGAAAAAAAACTTGAACTTTTTACTGAAACCACAGCCCAAATAAATATGGTGTTTTCCCTGGGTAAAGTAATGTTAGACATGGGTCCATAGAAAAGCATTAAGCCCTGCAACTTCTTAGAAGCTGCACTTAATTTTGTTAACAGGCAACTCCGCTGACAATTCTGTCATGACCAAAAAAAAAATACCAATTGCAAGAAAGAAAACAACTAAAGTTTTTGTTTTATTAAGAACTAAAATTAGACAAAGAATGAATCAGGAATTTACTTCCTGTCAAAGACTGAAAAGAAACAAAAAAAACCACTGAAGATGTTCGCAATTTTGCTCAGAAAAGATGTTATTTACTGGGATCTGAAATACTGGTTGAACAAGAAGTGACAAGAGTCAAGACTAATCTATCAAATACAGAAAGGGAAACCTGTGAGACTAGACAGTGCTAACTGAATATAAGCCACTGTTGATCTAAGCTATGATACCCCGCTGATCTGTCACCAAGGAATGAGACCCTTCTTATTTCAAATTTTACTGCTGAAGCATTCCTGAAATTGGGTTTGCTGAGGTACTCAGAACGAGATGAGATGCAATGGATAAACTTTTAAGGAACTGTTTCATGGACTTTAAAAGAAAGGGAATGACAGCCTGCTTCCTAGGGACTGTGGGAGGTCATTTTCAATACTTTGCCTACGCATTTTGACTACTGAGAGAATTTACAAAGTAACAGCTTTCATCCTCTTTTAGTTTAGAAGATGGGGTAGACATAGTTAAGGGCAATCACAATGAATGTTCTCTGCTTAACAACTTTTATTTTAATTTCCATGTGCAAATGCATGTGTTTTCTGTATATTAATGCAAACATCCTTACCCAAAGCAAACTGATGATTATTTAATTATAAAACAGTATGGGAAGCCGATTATTGAAGTGTATAAGGGTAATTGCACAATACTTTTGAAATATAACTGCTGGTGTGAGACTACTTCTGGCTACAGCTACCATAACCAATTTGATAAGGTGGTTTATTTAAGTGTTCACTAACCATAACCTTCGAATTTCAAGCTTGTCTGATTGGTGGCAACGTGGGACTGTCAAAACAGGAAGTGGTGGCTGAAAAGGTATTATTAGGCTTTCCTGGCAACCACTGTGCATGTGAATGTGAAACAGAGTAAAACACGATTCAGTTAGTTAGCAAGATGATGCTAAGTGGCATTGTCCTCAGACTGATGAGGGTAAAATTTTGAAGAGCTATGGTTGTAACTCTAACGTCCAGCAATACAGTATGAAGTTTACCTGGGTGCTGCTGGTACTGGTCATTAAAGTCCTCATGGAGCTGACCTTAGCCAGATTAAATTTTACCAAACAGTCCACTCTGGCTTGTCTCAACTGCAATACAACTGAATTATATTTCCACTAATTTGGAAAAAATGGTAATGCCACTATGTTACAATGGAAACAATACAATCTTCAATAGTGTTAGCCTCACGGGACTTTTACCACCTCTATCAAAACTCCTGAAAAAAGCAATATAAATATACACATGTACTCAACCACCTCCCATTACATGTTGGCATACCTCTCGACCTCTTAACAAAAGTAATCTGGACAAAGCCTAAAATAATAGGGAGGACAAAGGCCCCAAATTAGGGACAGATTATAAATACTATTCTTACAGACTTAGGAAGTTGCTAGAATAACAGCATTTGTCTTACTATGCATTTTCTGAAGGAAATGAAGTCTGAAACTCAAATGTATGGCGTTATTTCGGTCCTCAGTGATTTGCTAGAAAAACATACATTTTATGAGGAATAGGCTAAAAATATGAGGCAAAAATGTGGACAGTTGTGAGGTAAGCATGCTGGCCCTCTCAGTCATGGCTTCTCACTTAAACTTGGTATAAACACAGCTGCCTAGCTATTACTGGGATTTTGGGAGAACAGTAACTGAACTAAATGAAGATTAATTCAGTGCTGTTTTCCTTAACCTATATCAAAACTGTTTGAATACAGCATGAACGTATACAAAAATTACTTATTATCTCTAATCCAAATTCTAGTGATCCCACAGGATTTATATATTTGACCACTCCTGATAACTGTAGCTGTTAACAATATGGAGGCTAAATATTGACATTCAATAATTGTTCACCATACAGATTACTCAGCCATTATTCATTTAGCAAAACATGTAAGATATGATTCAAACCGCAAATTACCATTCAGTCACTACAAAGGTGGCTTAAGAACTCATTCCTCATGCTCAGGCCCATGAAATTCATCTTATTCATCCTTACTACAACAAGAACAAACTACTTCCAACTGGTAATACCTTCTACCAAATGTATAAACCTAGAAGTACCATAAATCACAAAATACCTAGTGCTAATCTAGAACAAGATCCTAGATTTGGTGACCACATTCAAAACACCACAGTCAAAGCTAATAAAATGCTAGGATCACTATACTGCAGTAAAACAGAGACCTACTGTACATAGCTAATAATACCTTCTACCCAAGCACCTTTTTAGCCACACACATCTTACTAACCCCTTCCCACAATGATAGCCATAAAAACAAGGGACATAACTACAAATCTAGTGATTTAATGCTAACACCTTACAGTTCTAAATTTCTCTAACTGAGCCTCAAACAACAGCTGAATCCTATTAGCACATCTCTCAACAACTCATAAAACTGTTTACTAAATGAATGTCCTCCCTTATGCTTCTTAGTCTAAAATAAAAAAAATATAAATCAACTCTGACTACAAACCTAAATGTAAGCACATGGCAAAACTATATGTTAACACATCATTATCTACCACATCTCAAAACTCTAGAATTTCCTTCCAGCAAATATTATAAAATGCCCTTCTCCATGCATTTCAGATGCTACTAAGTGATGTTTATCCATCACAGTCAAATGAGCATGCAGTATAATAGTTTAGCATTGAACAATAAATTATCCATCGAGCTAAATAATTCTCCTTCATGTAGCCTTTGTCATCTGCTTCCTGTCAGTCCTCCATAACTACCTTTGCTATTGGTTACCTTTTCTAACTCACAATGTCACTCTAAATCCCATCAGTATAAAGTCATCAGAAACAATAGGATAGAAAGTCATCTACCAACAATACCCACTCGGTGCATCATTTGACAAAAAAATCAATTTGTTCTTAAAATGTAGCTCACTAACATCCGGCTGGGGTACCAAAGCTTTACCTTCATAAGACATATATATGGATGATGACCTAAGCTCATAGGCATTTGGGTATAAAGCTGGACGTGTGTACAAGATCCTCAGACTATCATCAAGCTAACTGCAGTTTGAAGAAACTCAAGGAAGGAGATAGGTCAGCTAGAAGGGGCTTAGTTTGGAAAGGGAAAGCAAGTTCCCGCTCAGAAGGACTGTAAAATCCTTTTACATTGAGTGTGTGCCTGTGCATGTAAAGGCATAGTGTTTGTACCAAAAAGGAGAAAAGAGAAGGGGGTTATGGTGGAAGGGAAGGAACACTACAACAGTGATGAGTAGGAAATCTACTGTTATGGTAAGTTCTTAAACAGCTGTACTATGTCCTGACTGAGTCACTGTTGCAGTATTCTTAACAGATGGGTGGCAGGCTTAACAGGAAAAAGCATATGAGGTGTCCAGAAGACCAGACAGAATAGTTCTGGCAAATACTGCTTGGACCTAGAAAAGGAGTCCAGCTTGTAGCATTGTGTGAAGGCATAAAAAGATGAACAGGTAGCTGGTTCTAAAATGGAGCTGGTATCTACCGCCATTGTTGAAAGCACCTGATGAAGCCACTACTCAAGTGGAGTGTGCTTTCCCACATGAGTAAAGTTTTTTCATGGTGAGAGTAGCAGAAGGAAATAGACTGAGATCCAGGAAGCAACAGATTGTTTGGAAACTGGTTGTCCTAACCTGGAAGCAATAAAGAGATAAACAGAGATCTGTTTTTTCTGATATTCTTAGTTTTATCCAGGTAAAACCTCAACTGTCTGTGAATGTCTGAAGAGTGTAATATTCTTTCTCCCCATTCTGGAAGTTGGGGAAAAAGGCAGGCAGATTGATTGATTGGTTGGTTGGCTGAGGGAATGCTAACTAGCTACTTTTGCATGAAGTATGGATTGGCCTTGTGGCTCACTGTCTTTTTGGAAGATGAGAAAAGGTGGAAGAGCCACGACGGCATGGAGATCCGAGACCCTGCAGGCAAAAGTCAGGGCCAGAAGAAAGTACAGTTGTGCACACTTACCATAAATGTAGATGTTTGAGTGTATTCACTGTTGTAGTCATCACCTGTGGGGTATCCCTACTGTGGTAGCCCTCGGCCAGCCCAAATACCAGAGTCAATGTTTTTCTGTGTCGGCTGCTGTCACTTGCTGGCTGGCGTCAGGTCGTCAGTGCTATAAAAGAAAAGCAGCCAATGTTATTGCATCAGTTTTTCTTGCCCTAACCAGTCAGAGGCCCAAGAAAATAAGGTGAAGTGGTCCTGGTGGCTAAAAGTCAATGTTGGAAACTTATGGCTCCCTAAAGAAAGAAGATATAAGGGGGAAGGAAGGTGGAAAACCACAACTGCAACAGGGAATACACTCGAACATCAACATTTATGGTAATTGTACACAACTGTACTATGTTTTTCATGTTTCACTGTTGCAGTCATCACCTGTGGGAGGATTCCCAAAGCTGAGAAGAGGGGTGGTAGGCTTACGTAAGAGATCTAGGAATGGGTCAGCATACCCTGCAGAACTGCAGAGGCAAACCCTGCCCTAGCCTTAGAAAATACAGGTAGGTGGTAATGATTGGTAAAGGTAAGGACAGAAATCCAGGTGGCAGCTTCCAGGATGTCCTGGATGGGAACTCCTATGAGGAATGCTGTGGAAGTGGAGGCTGCCCTAGTGGAATGGGTTCGAATAGACCTAGGGGGGAGTTCACATGCAAACTGTAGCAGAAATGGATACAGTATGATATCCATTTGGAAATGGTCTGTTTGGAAATGGGCTTCCCCTGCACCCCTGGGGCAAAGCTGACAAGAAGTTGGTCCATTTTCCTGAAGGGTTTAGTATGGTCCAGATAGTATTTGAGCTGTCTGTGCATGTCTAGTGAGTGCAGAATTCTTTCCCTCTTGTTTTGAGGGTTAGGAAAGAAGGTGGATAGATGTATGGCCTGGTTGAGAGTTAAATAAGATACCACCTTGGGCGTAAAGGTGGGACTAGTCCTCAGGGAGACCCTGTCTGCATGGAAGATGATAAAGGGCTCAATGGCCATCAGTGCCTGTAGCTCTGAAACCCTTCTGGCTGAAGTGATAGCTAGGAGAAAAGCAGTCCTCCATGAGAGGTACCTTAGTTCTGCTGAAGCAGCAGGTTTGAAGGGAGGTAAAGCAAATTTTTCCAAAATATAATTCAGGTCCCAGGCTGGAGTGGGTGGTCTTCTGGGAGGTCTGATATTAGACACCCCTCTGATGAGGCATGGATTTTAATTGAGGAGAAGGAGAGGCCACTATTAATTACCTCTGCTAGGTAGTCCAGGATAAGAGGAATGGAAGGTTGTGAGGTACTGCCCCCTCTGAACTGGCTTACAGGAGCAGAATATTTTCCATTTTCCTGCATAGGATTTTCTGGTGCTGGGCCTTCTAGCCACTGTGATGATATCTAGGACCTGTTTGCTTAACAGGGGCCCCTTGTTTGCCTTTAGAGTATAAGCCATGCTGATAGTTTGAGAGTCTGCAGGTCTGGGTGCAGCACCCTCCCCCCACCCCGAGTTAAGAGGTCTGAGATCAGGAGAAGCCGCCTAGGAGGCTGTAAGGTCAGGCTGTGCAGTAAGGGGTACCAATGTTCCCTGGGCCAGTCTGGAGCAATGAGGATGGCCTTTGCCCTCTCCTCTCTTATTTCGATCTGAACCTTGGGGCTAAGAGGCAGCGGAAGGAATGCATACACAAAAACAGTGTTCCAGGGGAAGGTCAAGGCATCCACCTTCCAGGCTAGGTGGTGATACTCCCTGATACAGAATTTTTTCAGCTGATGGTTGGGATGCGAATCAAAGAGATCCACCTCTGGAGTCCCTCATGCCTGAGATATTTTTCTGTGGAACTGCCATTCGTGGGTGTCCCGAAGGTTTCTGCATAAATCGTCTGCCAGGGTGTTATTGATCCCTGGTAGGTATTGCGCTACCAGAAGTAGTCCCATGGAAGAGGCTGTCAGCCACAGGTTCATGGCTAGCCTGCACAGAGGGTAAGATTGGGTCCCTCCTCGTTTGTTGATGTACCACATTACTGTGGTGTTGTCTGTTTTGATAAGGAGAACCCCTGGCTTGAGATGGAGTTTGAAGGATGTCAGAGCCTTTTGTACTGCCATCATTTGCTTTTGGTTGATGTGTAAGGGAAGGTGCTTGGCATCCCAAAGACTTTGGGTGCACTGCTTTCTAGGTGACTGTCCCAAGCTATGTCTGAGGCATCAATAGTAATGGTTTGCCCAGTTGGGTGGAGAGTGAAGGGAAGACCCTTGTTCTGGGCACATGCCCCTGCCCACCAGAGAAACCCGGCCCTTATACAGGGGATCAGAGTTAGAGAGGTCTCTAGAGGCTGAGAGTGCTGACATCAAAGGTTCTTTAGGTACCACTGAAGTTTTCTCATGTGAAGCCTGATGAGAGGAATTAGAAAGATGCAGGATGCCATGTACCCTAAGGCTTGCAGGAACTTCCTCGCAGTGAAGTGACTTTTGGAAGCCAGCTGTGTAAAATAGAGAGGCAGGAATCTCTGTTTCTCTGGGGACAGGAAGGCCATTTGGGATGCTGTGTACAGCAGAGCTCCCAAGAAAATGACCTCCCTAAAGGGTGTTTACTTTGATTTCTTCTCGTTGATGGTGTACACTAAGGAGGTTAGGAGGGTTTTGACAAAGAGGAGGTCCTTGAGGAGCTTTTCTTTGCACTCTGCCTGAATGAGGCAGTCATCCAGAAAAGGGTAAATTTGTATATTTTTCTGTTTGCAAAAGGCTATGGCCAGGGTTAAGCATTTGGTGAATACCCTGGGAGCAGTAGATAAGCCAAAGTGTAGTGAAGAGAACTGAAAGTGTTGTGAGCCTGCTCTGAAGTGAAGGAATTTCCTGCATGATTCCTTTATGTGAATGTGGAGGGAGGCATCTTTTACATATAGGGTAACTAACCAAGTATTTTCTGTCAGCATAGGCAGCAGCTGCTGCAAATTTAGCATTTTGAACTTGGGGACCACCAGAAAGATGTTCAGAATGGAAAGATCCAGGATGGGATGCAAAGTTTCCTCTTTTTTGGAAACAAGGAATAGTCTGGAATAAAAGCCTTTGCCTGTTTGATCTGAGTGGACTGGCTCTACTGCCCCTTGGGATATAAGAGTTTGGACTTGGTTCAATGCCTCTGCCCACTGATTTGGAGTTAGGTCTGGGTACCCTGTTGGAATTGGGAGTTCGTCAAAGGAGAATTTGTATCCCTGAGAAATTATCTTTAAGACCCATGCATCCTTTGTTACACAAAGCCACTTCTCTTTGCAGAGGGAGAACCTTCCTCCTAGTTTTTGGTGAGTGAAAAGAGGGCAGAGGGGAGAGAGGGAGTCATTGAGAGCTTTTGCCATACAGGGATGACCTAGAACTCCCTGCTTTTGGAGTGGAAGTGGTCCACTGTTTGGTTCTCTGCTGTCCCTGGGATAGGAGTCTTGGTGGTCTGTCCCTGTGGGGTTTACCTTGCTCCTGTCTGCTAGGTGCAAGAAAGGACCAGTGTTTTGAAGGAGAATTGCTGCTGAACCTAGGGTGTTGTACCTGAACAAAGTCTTTTACTGTTTGCATAGATTTTGCTTTGTCTTCCAACTTTTTAAGCACCTCTTCTGCTTTTTCTCCAAACAAGCAGTCCTTATCCAATGGTGCATCAAGTAATTTAGATTTGACATGATCAGGGAGAAGCTGTTCTTTCAACCATGCATGTCTTCTAATGACAGATCCTGACACTGCTGCCCTGCTTGAGGATTCTAGGGCCTCATATCCGCAGTGTAAAGAGTGTTTGGCCACTTGACAAGTAGAGTGCAGTAAATCTGCTAGCTTTTTCGAATTGGCACAGTCAGGAAAGTTAGAAATCTTTTGTTTTAATAGTTCCAAAGTGTGTTGTTGACATTTTAACATGTGGAACTGACAGTTGAGTGCTCTGATAGCTAAGGTTGCAGAGGTGTATACTTTTTTACCCCATCTGTCCACAGCTCTGGAGTCCTTGTCAGAAGGAGTAGGATTATTTGCAGAACTAGCCTTAGCTCCTTTTGGTCCGTGTCATAACCTCCGGGTCTGCAGCAGGATTTCTGTACAGGTATTTGTGAGAGTTCGGTACAGGTCAGGTTTTCTGGGAGTAGGTGGGAGGACGTCAGGAGTTAAGCTGGATTCATGGAAGACCTCCTCAACCGCCTCTACGATAGGGGGGGTGGCCAAGGGTCTCTGCTGGGGCAGGTCTAGAAACTCTCTTAGTCTTTTCTTAGACTGAGAGAAGCCCTGGGATTCCCAGTGGAAATGTTCCCTGAGGGTGTGAAGGGTTTCCTCAAAGGAAAGATCTTCTGGTGGGGAGGCAGAAGGAATGGATTCCTCTGCATTTGAATCCTCATAAGCAGTAAGACGTTGTTGTTCCTCTTCAAAATCTGAATAATCAAACTTTTCAGAATCTTGCTCTGTCAGTATTTCAGGGGAAGGGTCACTTTTCCTTTTAGAAGGTGGAGCCTGACCACCCCTAATAATGGTGATAAGATCCTCCACCATTTTAAGCATTTGAGCTTGGGGTGGTGGTGGTGGAGGGGTAAAATGGTGGCTGGAGGTAATTTTCTTAGGAGTGGCCCTGCCTCTAGGCCTAAGAGTATCCATCAGTCTGAGAGAAATGGTAGTCTGAGGAAAAGACATTGGTTTTAGTCTAGATTCAGTAGTTTGAAAGACCTCCTTGGAAGCTGGTGCCTGTGTCGTGACTCTGGACCCAACTGAGGCAGAGACAACCAAAGCCTCGGAAGATGAAGAAGATTTCTGCGGCATACCAGACTCTGAAAGGGTCTCAGTAGAGGCCTGAGAAGGTATCAAATCAGGCATCAGGGGCTGCGAAGGCGCCTCACTGAATCCCTGAGAACTGATGACCTGCTTAGTGGTGGAGACATCAGAAGGCTTGACCTTGTGTGGTCTGTCTCTACTTTAGCCTTACATTTTTTCAGAAAGTCTACGGATTGTTGGCTGATGGACGCCATTTCAGAAAACGAAGATGGAAGACGAAAATACCTGGCTACAAAAAGAGCTCTACTATGAATGGTTCTCGCGTTAAACAGGGCACAGAACTGGCATTGGGGGACGTCGTGGTCTGGGCTTAAACAAGTGATGCAGAAAGAATGGAAGTCTCGGTGTGGTATTTGCTTTCCACAGGTGAGACTATTGTTAAATTTTTCAGACATCAGTTAGTTCAAGAAAAAAGGATCCCAACGGGGTACTTAGTTTTAGACATTTTCAGCTGTAATTCGAACTCTGGTAGCGACCAGCCAGCACACGTGCAAACTGCTTCTGCTAGGGGCTCCACGGCAATAAAGACTGATGTAATGACGTTGGCTGCCTTCCTTTATAGTACTGATGACCTGGCGTCAGCCAGCAAGTGAGAGCAGCCGATGCAGAAAAACATTGACTCTGGTATTTGGGCCGGCCGAGGACTACCACAGCAGGGATAAGCCACAGGTGATGACTGCAACAGTGAAAACATGAAGAACATGCACTGTTTTCCAAGTGCAGAATTTTAGACTAGTTGAAGCAGCCACTTCAAAAGTGAGTAAAGTGAGCTTTTGCAAAACAAAATGAATGTCTCATGGTTGGGTGATAGGTTTCCTTGGAGTTTAAGGTGTAAAATTCCCCCTGAGAAAAGTTTAACCTCTGTCATGGACATAAGAGGGGGCTCCAAAGGTAGCCAAGTATTAATGGCAGATATCAGTCTTAATGGAAGATTAGGCAAACCCTGAATGTAATAAGTCACACAAGTATTGGAGTACTGTGAGAGTGTCCAATAGAAAGGACTGAAGTTTTCTCTTAAGGCACCAGATGAAAATCTCTTCCACTTTGCTATGCAAGACTTCCTGGTGTTAGGCTTCATGGCTTCTTGTAGGATTCAAACAACCTCTTTAGAAAAGTTGTGTCTTGTAGAGATTAGAATCCTATCATGCAGAGGGTTATACTGAGAGAGGTCAGAGCAGGATGAAGGAGCTGCCCTTTCTGTTGAGTGATTAGATCTGGTTTTGGAGGGATTCTCCAGTAATTTCCCTTTGATAGGTGAAACAGGAGTGGGAACTAGTACTGTCTTGGCTAGAAAGGTACCAGAAGCAGGAGTTTTAGAGATTCCTTCTGGACCTTGGGAGTAAAGGTAGAGGGGAGGTTATACATAAATGAACTTGCCTGTTCATTGGAAGGAGAAGGCATCTGTCCTCCAGCTTAAATGTGATGGATTCCTTATGCAGCAAAGTGGGAGCAGGTGATGTTTGGGGGGTAGGCAAAGGGGTCTATCTGGGGTTTCTACATCTAAGAGTTATTGATTTGAATACCTCTGTGTTCAAGGACTATTTGTGAAGGTCCTCCAAGTTCCTGCTTAGAGAGTCTGCCAATACATTCTGCTGAGATGGGACATACATCAGTGTGAGTGTAAGATCCAGTTGAGAGGCTAGGTGCCAGACTTGTGCTGGCTACCATAGGGAATAGGATCTTGTGCCTCCCTGCTCATTTATGAATCACATCACAGTGGAGTTGTCCATGTGCAACAGCAGAATGCCTGGTTTCGAAAGATGTGAGAAATTCTGTAGGGCTTGTAGAAGTGTCTCATTTCCTTTAAGTTGATGTGTTTTTTGAGAACATGGGTAGGCCATTCCTCTAGGACTGTGGTCTCCTGTCCAAGCCTTCCATGCCCTGCCTGAAGCATCTGTAAACAGGACATAGTTGTGCAAGGCTCCAGTGAATGGAAGACCTAGCTTGAGCATAACCTGATTGCTCCACCAAAGGAGTTCTTTCTTGACACGAGGAAAAAGAGGAATGTGGGTATCAAGAGAACGACAGTGCTGGGACCACACGACTTCAGATACCATTGAATTTTCCTCATGTGTAGTCTTGGCAAGGAGCAGTTTAAGGATGATGGCAGCTGTGAGTCCCAGGACCCTGAGAGCTTGTCTGGCCTAGCAACAATTATCGCTGAAAAGCATTAAGACCTCCATGGCTAGGTTGGTGACCTTCTCCTGAAGAATATAGGCCTACATCGCAGATGTGTCCAGAATGCATTCCAGAAAGGTCAGCTGTTGGGTGGGAATGAGCTGGTATTTTTTGGCAATTGGTGGTTAATCTAAGGAAAGTCAATAGTTGTACAGTGTAATGGAGGTGATTTAGACGATTGTCCCTGGATAAAGCCTGGAGTAGAAGGTCATCCGGGTGAGGGAATATGTATATGCCCTGAGTGCAGCAAAAAGCCACTACTGGAGCTAGACACTTGTTGAAAAAGTACAGTTTTGTACCTACCATAAATGTAGATGTTCGAAGATCCACATTGCTGCAGTCCTAACACTTGGGTAATCCGCTGTCCCAGTCGGCCCGAATACCAAAGTATATGGCTGACGTCGGTCAAGGCGCATTAGTCTGACGTCAGGACGTCAGGGTACAAATGCGCATGACCGACGTCATATCCTCAGTCTTTTCTTGCCCCAGATGTCAGAAGACCCTAAAAGGATAAGGCCAAAACCAAAAAACACCAAACACTCCTGCACCAAATATATATATATATATACAATATATACAAATTTACAAGAGTATAACCCCACCCACACAACCACCCCTAAACACAGAGGGGAAGGAGGGAGGTAATTGGACTGCAGCAATGTGGATCTTCGAACATCTACATTTATGGTAGGTACAAAACTGTACTATGTTCTTCATACCACATTGCTGCAGTCCTAACACTTGGGTAGAATCCCAAAGCAGAGGTAAGGGAGGCTGGCAAATCATAAAGAAGCAGGAGCTGTCAACATGCCCTGCAAAATAGCCGTGGCAAAACCAGCCCTAGACTTAGAGTAGAGAGGAAGGTGGTAATGCTTAGAGAAAGTATGCACTGAACTCCAAGTAGCTGCCTCCAAAATATCCTTAGTAGCCACCCCCCTTAGAAATGCTGTTGAAGTGGCAGTAGCCCTAGTGGAATGAGGCCTAATCCCAGCTGGAATCTCCTTGCCATGATGGGAATAACAAAATGCAATGCAAACCCCAATCCACTTAGAAATAGTTTGTTTTGACACAGGCTTGCCCTGAGAACTCAAAGCAAAAGAAACAAACAACTGCTGAGACTGCCTAAAATCCTTAGTCCTGCTTAAATAATAACGCAACTGCCTGTGTACATCTAAAGTGTGCAAAATCTTTTCCCCCTTATTTTGGGGATCTGCATAAAAAGTAGGCAAATGAATAGTTTGGTTCAAAGCCACACTAGAAACCACCTTAGGCATAAAGGAAGGATTAGTACGTAATGATACCTTATCCTTATGGAAAATCAAAAAAGGCTCAACCGCCATAAGGGCCTGCAATTCAGAAACCCTTCTTGCAGAAGTAATGGCCAACAAAAAAGCAGTCTTCCATGACAAATATTTCAACTCAGCAGTAGCCGCAGGCTCAAAAGGTTGTAGAGTAAGTTTCTCCAACACAAAATTGAGATCCCAAGCAGGAGTAGGAGCTCTACGTGGGGGTCTTATATTCTTTGCCCCTCTAAGAAATTGCTTGAACAAAGGATGAGAAAACAATGGTGGGTCACAATCATAGTGAGCTGAAATTGCTGCAGCATGAATCTTAATGGAAGAGAAAGACAAACCTTTGTCCAATAACTCAGTCAGATATTGAAGAGCCACACTCAAATTAGGCTCAGAAACCTCCAAATTCTTTGCTGCACTCCAAAATAAAAATCTCTTCCATTTTTCTGCGTACACTTTCCTTGTACTAGGTCTTCTGGCTTCCATAATCACATTCAAAACTTGTTGAGGAAGTTGAGACCTGCTGTGTTTCAAAACAGAATATGCCAGGCTGTTAGATGAAGAGAGTGAAGCTTGACATTGAGTAGATGACCGTCCCTCTGAGACAATAGGTGTGGAATCAAAGGTAAAGGCCATGGAGGCTTCCTTACCAGACTCCTCAGTAATGGGTACCAGTGTTGCGAGGCCAATCTGGAGCTATTAAAATCATCCTTGGCTTGTCTTGTCTGACCTTTAGGAGTACCTTTGGGAGAAGAGGCAGAGGTGGAAAGGCATACACATGAAGATTTGTCCAACTGAAAGAAAGAGCATCCACTTTCCAAGCTGTGTGATGAAACCTTTTGTGCAAAACTTTGGCAGCTGGTGGTTTAGTGGAGAAGCGAACAGATCTATGTCTGGAGTTCCCCATGACACTGTCAATTTCCGAAATACATGAAGATCCAGTTTCCACTCGTGGGGATCCATGATTTGTCTGCTTAACACATCTGCTAAGGAGTTCTGTGCTCCCGGCAGAAACCTTGCCTGAAGAGTTAGTTGCAAGCTGAGCGCAGTCTCCCATAAAATCATTGCTTGCCTGCATAGAGGGTAAGAATGTGTTCCCCTTGTTTGTTGATGTACCACATGACAGTTGTGTTGTCTGTTAGAATCAACACCTGCCCTGGAAGAAGTAACTCCTTGAAAGCCATTAATGCAAACTGGACTGCTAACATCTCCTTCATGTTGATATGTAGATGCTGTAGTCTGGCAGGCCACTTGTCTTGTATCCACTTTCCATTCAGATGAGCTCCAAGCTATGTCTGAGGCATCTGTCGTTAGAATCTGACTCGCCTCTGGCCGGGTCACAGAGAGTCCCTTGTTTAGGTGACATTCCTGAGCCCACCACAAAAATTCCTTTTGAATGCAAGGTATTATTTGAATGACAGTGTCCAAATCCTGGCAGTGCTGTGTCCATACATTTTTGAGATACCATTGCAGCTCCCTCATATGCAGTTTGGCATTGGGAAGCACCAGAATACAAGATGCCATGAACCCTAAGGCTTGAAGGACTGTCCTTGCAGTCAGCCCGGACTGAAGAGATAGTTGATGGAAGTAAAGGGAAAGATTCTCTTGCTTGTCTGGGTTAAAAAGGCCATCTGGGTTGCTGTATTCAGTCTCACACCCAGAAAGCACATGTCTTGAGAGGGTACTAGACTGGACTTTATTTCGTTCACAGAATACCCCAGGCATCTTAGCACTGCTATCACATATTCCAAATGCTGTAAAAGGTCTTCCTTTTCTTGAGCCAGAATCAGGCAGTCGTCCAAGTAAGGATAGATTTGTATTCCTTTTAGCCTGAAGTAAGCTATCACTGGAGCCAGAACCTTTGTGAATACTCTGGGCGCAGTAGATAAGCCAAAGGGCAATGCAGAGAACTGATAATGGGAATTCCCAGCTCGAAAACGCAGATACTTCCTGCAACTTAGTCTGATAGGTACATGAAGGTAAGCCTCCTTGAGATTTAAAGTTACCATCCAGTGATCCTTGCCCAGCAGAGGTAAAAGCTGTTGTAACGTCAACATTTTGAACTTGGGAATGTCCAGATAAGTGTTGAGGATAGATAAATCCAAAATTGGTCTCCACGTGTTCCCCTTCTTTGGTACTAGGAACAGGCGAGAATAAAATCCTAGGCCCCTTTCTGGCACAGGAACGCGCTGAATGGCCCCTATTTGGAGTAACAGCGAAATTTGCTTGTGAGCCTCTTTTCTTTGTAGAGGAGGAATGTCTGGCATGCCTTTGAAAGGAGGCAAGGTATGGAAATAAAACCTGTAACCGTGGTGAATGATATCCAATACCCATCTGTCTTGGGTAATTAAAGTCCAATTTTCTTTGAAAAGTGCCAGCCTTCCTCCCAAAGGTGCTGCCAGACGAGAAAGCACTGGCAGCTGAAAAGGCAGGTCATTGGGTCTGTTTACGAAAGGACTGACCCCTGCCCTCACCAGAAGACTGAGCAGGTGAACTCCTGTTCTAGGCCTAAAAGAACCTTGAGCTCTGCCCCTACCACGTCTAGACCTACCCCTAGACTGGGAATCATAAGCAGGATATGTCCATCCCTTAGTGGGCCAATTTCTACTAAACTTCGGAGGCTGAACCTGCAAAAAATCTTTAACAGTCTGCATAGACTTAGCCTTGTCCTCCATTTTCTTTAAAACAGCTTCCACAGGCGAACCAAACAACACGTCAGACTGTAACGGAGCATCCAAAATCCTTGTCTTAACATGCTCAGCTAAATTCTGATCCCTTAGCCAGGCGTGCCTCTGAAGAACAGAACCAGTGGCAGCCGCCTCAAGAGGCCTGCACAGCATCAAAACCACATTGCAAGGAATGCTTACCCACTTGTTCAGACACATGAACTAAATCCTGCAACTCTTTACACTCAATACCTTCCGCCAGAGCATCCACCTTAGACTTCAATTGTGAAAGGAGATAATTTTGATATTTTAACATGTGGAACTGGCAATTCAAAGCCCTCATGGCTAAAGTGGAAGAAGTATACAACTTCTTTCCCCATCTATCCAAAGCCCTTGCCTCTTTATCAGGAGGAACAGGATTTTTAACAACAGAAGCCTTAACACCTTTAGGCCCCTGAGAAACAGTTTCTGGGTCTGCCCTAGGACTCTTAAAAAGATACTTATGAGCTTCAGGCACCCTATAATACCTATCTGGTTTAACTGGGGCAGGAGGCAAAGAATCAGGGTTCAGGGAAGCCTCTGCAAAAACATTTTCCACCACATGCAGAACAGGAGGTATAGCTAAAGGCCTATGCTGGGGTAAAAACAAAAATTCCATAAGCCTCTTCCTGGAATCAGAGAAATCTTGGCCTTCCCATTTAAAATGCTCCCTCATGGAATGAAGAGTCTCTGAAAAAGAGAAATCCTCAGGAGGAGAAGCCGAAGGAGTAGAATCATCCACATCAGAATCAGAATAAGGAGGATACTCCTGCAAGTCTTCAGCCGAAGACTCAGAAGCCTCCGAACACTGCTCAAAACTCTCAAGCTCAGGTTCCATCCTAGGCCTCTTATCAGGAGGGGGCATAGAACCTCTAATCATAGTAATCAAATCTTCTGCCATTTTAAGCATATGTTTCTTAGGCAAAGATCCTGAAGAACTAGGAGAGACCCCCACTGAAGATAAACCTGGCCTGCCTCTCAAAGAAGCCTTGGAAACAGAAGGGGAGGGCCTAACCACCTTAGGAAGAGAGGGGAGAACAGCCACCTGAGAAGCCCCTTCAGCCTGGCCTACCTCCTGAGAAGACGCATCTTGTAACAGTAAAGTCTCTCCCTGAGACTCCAAAGAAACTTCTGGCAGAACCTCCGGCTCCACTGAGCTTTCTAAAGAACCAACGTCCGGGACTGACGGTTCTTCCAACCTAGGCTTTGCTGCTTTGTCCTTGCGCTTTTTGGACGAAGCGGGCGTCGGAGCATCCGACGGCATTTTATAATTACAACGCTTCCCAAAAACTAACCTGGCACAGTCTAACCTTCTCTTTATAGTGCATTTGTTAAATCTAGCACAAGAGCGACATCCAACAACGTCGTGCTCAGGCCCTAAACAAGGTATACACAAAGTATGGTAATCCCTATGAGGTATCTGTTTCCCACAAGAAATACAGTTATTCACTTTTTCTGACATCCGGTTAAATACTGAGGCAAGAAAAAACCAAAATATTCCCCAACGGGGTACTTAACCAACTTTGATTCGGTCTGAAACTCCGACTTCAGAAAATTTCAGAACGCCAACCTGCACTCGCAAAACTGCTTCTGCATCGGACCATGCGGCAAAAAAGACTGAGGATATGACGTCAGTCATGCGCATTTGTACCCTGACGTCCTGACGTCAGACTAATGCGCCTTGACCGACGTCAGCCATATACTTTGGTATTCGGGCCGACTGGGACAGCGGATTACCCAAGTGTTAGGACTGCAGCAATGTGGTATGAAGAACATTCACTGGATCTGTATAAAGACCAAAGGGCAAAGCAGTAAACTGAAAATGTGATGACCCATTACAAAACCTGAGAAATCTTCTGCAGGAAAGATGAATAGGAATATGAAGATAAGCATCTTTTAGGGCTAGGGATACTAGAAAAGCTTGAGACAGTAGGAAAGGTAGAAGAGTTTGTAAAGTACAGTATTTTGAAGGAAGAAATTGTGAGGTGTTTAGCCTGGAGAGGTCCAGGATAGGTCTCAAAGGAAGATCCTGGAGTAAAATCCCTTTCCTGAATAGTGTGGGGGGACCTCTTCTATAGTTCCCAGGGCCAGTAAGTCTTTCATGACAGAGTCCAGCACGTGTATCTGGTTGGGAGGAGGGGAGGAGGTATTCCCTTGGGAGTTGTGCTGCCTTCCCAATTAATGAAGTAACCTTCCTTGATCATGCTTAAGACCCACTTGTCTGATGTTATTGCTTCCCAGAAAGGAAAGGAAAAGGAGTGTATTATGGAGAGGGGGGTGAAGGGGTAGGTTTTGGAGGGGGGGTTGGGTGGAATATAGTCAGGGTGACTACTACCAAACTGAGGCTTCCCAGAAGGGGTATCCCTCTGAATATTTTCTGGGAATCTTTTCTTAGGAATTTTTCTTTGCCTATGAGGGTTTCTAGAATCTATCTTGGTGAAGAAGGTAGATTGTCTTGCCCTGTTCTTGCAAAGCCTTGAACAGACAGGCCGTTTGTGAGCCAAAAAGGACTTTATTATCTAAGGGGGTGTCCAAAATCTTAGACTTGAAATTTTCTGGTATAGGTTGGCCTCATAGCCAGGTATACCATCTTATCACTGAGCCAATGGCAGCAGCCCTGGAATAGGCATCCACAGCAAAATAGCTGCATTTTATACTGTGCCTGGCTATTTGAGAAGCCTGGACCAATAGAGACTGCAGATGCTGTTTTGACTCCAGAGTCTGTGGCTCTGTGATGGTCTTTCTTAAGGAATGAAACACAGAGAGTAAGTATTTGGTCATCTGAGTGTGGTAGTTTATAGCTCTGAAAGCTAATGTGCAGAAAGTATACACTTTCTAACCCCACCTGTCTATTGCTCTACTGTCCTTGTTATTTGAGAGAACATTAGTGCCAGGAAGCAAATTAGGTTTGTCGAAGGCCAGGGAAACTGCAGCTGGGTCTGCCATAATTTTTTTGTAGAGGTACTCAGGTTCATCAGGAACTTCGTCAAACCTACCTGGTCTTTTTGGAACAGGAAGCTGAGAATCTGGTGCTGAAGAATGGCCTGAAAAGTGTCCAGGTAAGCATATAGTACTGGGGGAACTGGAGGAGGTGCAGGAGTGCCCAACTCTAATAAGTTGTAGTATCTCTTTTGCACATCAGACACCTGTCTGGATTGCCATTCAAAATGTTTCATCATGCTTTGTAAGGTTTCTCCAAGTGAGGTTTATTCCAAGGGGAAGTCTGGAGAGCGTGAGTCTTTCTCATCTGAAGAAATCTGTTCTAGAGAGTTTAACTAGGATAAGTAGTTAAGAAAAAGATCAGAATCTTTGTCTGGTTCCTCAGAGTTGGAAGAATCTAAGGCCTGTTTGTATGGTGTGACCTGAGAAGACTGAGTCACAAAGGAAGGTAGCTTTAGAAACAAAATTGCCTTCAATAACCCCTGAGAAAAATCAATCCATCCATTCTTCCTGGTTACAGAAGAGGACATCAGAGTATTTATGTTTTTGTTTTTTTTTGGCTTTTTTCTTTTTAGGGGTTATGTCCACCTGAACAAGTTTAAGGGATTCCAAGTCTTGGTTCATTTCTATCAAGGAACTGGGAATCTCTTTCCGTACAAGAATATGAGGGATTCTCTGATGGCCCTCAGATATAATGAGTCAAGGTTCGCCAGATGATTCAGTCACCTGCACGGCTTAAGCAGCCATAGCGGCCTCCAGCAGGGCCGTGGTGGTGGGCTTGTGAGAAGATAATTAGTGTACTGTGGGTTCAACCACCTCACCAGTACATCTGATTCTGAAATGACAGTAGGAGAATCCTCTCTAGGTCTTTTCAGTTTTTTCTTAGGTGTAAGGCTGACATCTGGGCCTTCCACCATGGTGGAGTGGGTCAAGCATTTCAGATGCTGGGTCTCAAGGAAGGTATTAAGTATGGACAGCCTACAACCATAGGGTTTTAGGAAAGAAGGACTGACAAATGGAGAAGGATTTATAGTTGTGTTTGGGGCCTAGACAGAAAAGGCACTAGTGTGTGAGTCTTTGTAGAGAATTTGTCTACCACACTCACTCTAACCCCTTCTCTCTAATATCTAACAACAATCAGCAAAACAGTTAAAAGTTTAGAGGGAAGGCTCCTCAGTGGAGCACTTATCTGATCTGACAAGCAAAGCTACTGTACTGAGTGATGAAACAATTACAGTCCACTGGTTTCAACGACCTGCATTCGGGCTGGCATTGAGACAGTCTGAGGATCGCATATGTATGTCTGACTTTATACTCTGATGCCTTTGAGCTGAGGTCATCATCTGGATGTATGTCCTAGAAAGTTACAGCTTTGATGCCCTGGCCAGATGTCAGCAAACTACAACCCATCTGTTAAGAATACTGCAACAGTGTCTCAGTCAGGATGTGTTTGATTACACATAAAAATATTATATCCTGTGCCATGATCCACCATATAACACAAGCACTCAGGTCACTCCAGAACAAGTACAAACATGACTCTGTCATTGTCCATGTTGGTGTGAATTACCCGAGCCGTACCTCCCTGGACTACATGAAAAGAGACATGGAAGAGCTCTCTGATCACGTAGCCCAGGCCGGTATGATCCTGCCCTCACCAAGAATGATACCACGGTATAAAGAAAAAATTCTCGATTTCAACAAATGGCTATGTTTCTGGTGTCATTCAAAGGGGATCCAGTATCTGTCCACCTGGGATGACATGCTCGACAAGCCATGCTGCTTCGTTAGAGACAGCTTGCACCTGTCACCCTTAGGCTTTCGAATACTTGCCAAGGCTCTTGCCACCCCCATAGTGCCTTTTTTAGGCAAGGCTCAAAAGACAAACACACTGCCGTAAATAGCATAAGTAACAAAAAACTGAGAGTAATACTACTCAATGCCAGAAGTCTAAACCTCAAAATGCACGCCCTCGAGGCACTCCTCAGTATGGAGAAAAATCAATATATGTGCTGTAACAGAAACCTGGTTTAAGGCTCCAGACAGCACCCCAGTACTAACAGGCTACAACTCATACCATACATTTCAGCCACAGAACCCAAACCGAAATACAAAAGGCGGGGGCGTATCCATATTCATCACGGGTATCCACACCTCTAGGTTAGTGGCACAGTACAATTCTTCAGAGATCATCCACGTGCAACTAACAATGGGCAAAACTATAATTCAAATTGTAGATTGCAACAGATCACCCACCATTTCCCAGGACCCCCATTCCGCATTTCTGGAAACATGAAGGTCCTACCAAACACCCTAATATTGGGTGATTTCAATTACCCAAACATTAACTGGGAGAACTACTCAAGTACTAACTCCCTTGCCCAACTTTTCCTAGAATTTATAAACTCAAACACCCTGGTTCAACTGGTCAACACTCCCACCAGAGGTGACAACATATTGGACCTGGTCATCACCAACATGGGCGACCGGTGTTCCACACCAGAGATCAACCCCTCACTGGTTAGATCCGACGATAAACAAATCACTTTGGATATCCATATTCTGCCCCCACCCCTGGACAAGAAAGCCACCATGAAAAACTTTTCAAAAGCAAACTTCACGGTACTTAAGACTGAGGTGGAAAGTTTCAAAGCCCCCATGCTAAAGGATAACACTGTCCAAGCTGCAAAATCCTTTACTAATGCATTCTACGGGCAGCTACAAGAATGCATGGATCGTGCCATCCCAAGCAAAACCAAGACTTGCTCCTCCAAGAAAAGGAAACAAGTCTGGTGGACTCCTGCCATAAACAAGCTATACAATAGAAGGAGGAAACTAGTACAGAAAAGAGTAAAATCCCAAGAAGGGAAGACATCCCTGATCAGTATCAGCAAGAAACTACGATCCCTTATAAAATCATCCAAGGCGAGCTTTGAAAGAAAATCTGCCAAGGACTCCAAAGATAACCACAAGGCATTGCTGAGATCTGCTCAGAGTTAGTGCAGAATGGCACAAAATACACTGAACTGACCGATATTGCCAACATACTGGCAGACAGGTTCAGCGCAAACTTCACCCCCCTCTCACCCCCAAAAGGGCCCATAACCACAACAGAAGAATGTAGAGTCCCTGAAATCACAGACACTCAGGTTAAAACAGCCCTCTCCAAAGCCAAAAACACAGAATCAATGGGACCGTACAGTGTCCCAGGCTTCGTCCTATACAAGCTCAAAGATGAACTAACCCCTCACCTAAATGCACTGTTCAAACTCAGCCTCTCCAGAGGCTACATACCCATAGAGTGGTGCACAGCATCGGTTATTCAGCTCCACAAAGGTGGAGCCACAACGGACCCTGGGAACTATCTCCCTATAAACCTGACTAGCTTGGTCTGCAAGGCTATGGAGCGCATCATCATGGTACTCATTAACAGAGACATTGGGAACCTCCAAACACTGGACCCTACCCAGTTTTGCTTTGTTAAGGGCAGATCATGCCTCCTAAATCTGGTGGACTTCGAGACAGTTACCAAGGCTATAGACGAGGAAAAGGTAGTACACACAGCCTACCTAGACCTCGCTAAGGCCTTCGACACCATTCCCCATTCTGGTATTATAGACAAGCTCACCAGCCTGAACATAAACCCCTACGTCACAAGACGGGTTGCCAACTGGCTCACGGACAGAACCCACATGGTGAGAGTTGCGGGAGCTAGGTCCATCTCTAAACCAGTTACAAGGTGTTCCCCAGGGCTCAGTCCTAGGACCCCTCCTGTTTGGCATATACTTCTCAGAAGTACAGGCAAGCACAGGAGGACTATGGCTGACCAAGTTCACAGACGACTGCAAACTAGGGGCTATAACTGACTGTCTGGCTGACACAGACATCCTCCAAAAGGGTCTCACTGAGACGGATACCTGGTGTCAAAATCATGGCCTCAAGCTAAATGCCAAAAAGTGCATAGTCATCCCCTTTGGAAAAAACAAAGTACCCACAAACTACCACATTGGTGGTAGTCCCCTAAATACGGAAGATGTAATAAGGGATCTGGGGACCCAAGTAGATAGTAATCTCACCTTTGATAATCACATTGCCAAAGTGGTTAGAAAATCCTTCTACGTGGCCCACCTAATCACAAAAGGGTTCGCATCCAGATCAAAATAGGTCATTGTGCCCCTCTACTCATCACACATCAGACCCATCTTAAAGTACAACGCCCCATTTGGGATGTACCTTGCAAGACACTTGCAACAGCTGGAAAGACCACAGAAGTACCTCACCAAGAGGATCAATGGCCTCAAACAGATGCACTATGCTGCTCGACTGAAGAAACTCCAGTTGTACTCAGTTCCATACCGCCTACTCAGAGGTGACTTCTGCCTGACATACAAGGCCATGTCCAACCCAGAATTGATTGACATGCTTCACCTAAAGAAAACCTTATCCCCTCGAGCCACATGCTCTAGGGATATAAACCGCACCACAACAATAAATAGGGTGTGCTGGAGGGATATATTCCTGTCCCAGAGACTTCCCATGCTTTGGAACAAGATCCCAGTCTACATTAGGCAGAGCCCATCACTAACACTCTTCAAAAGAAACCTTGATGAGTGGATGGGAAACAGAAACTTTACCTCGGGGATCACTTCAGTGGGTCTGCTGGACAGAAGCACAGGGAACTAATCTAAGGGGGAGGCGAAAGCCAATACATTCTGGCTAGGCTTATAAATGCCTAGTACCCACCTATATATATATATATATATATATATATATATATATATATATATATATATATATATATATATGGATCTAGGATGTTTGCTCAAATGAGCAAACGTCCGAATCCACAACCACCGAACACACTTTAACGGAAGCGCTTTTATCGAAAAAGTGCTTTCGTTAAAGCGTGTTACCAAAAAAAAAAAAAAAAAACAAAAAAAAAACACTACATTAATGTTTTAGCAGGAGGGCTTTGCCCGCCTGCACCCCCCTACTTTAATATTCTCCCTCCGAGACCGCACAACAATGGGGAAAAGGGAATTTTCCCTTATCCGCACCATAGTACGGCCGTACCTGACATACAAGGCCATGTCCAACCCAGAATTGATTGACATGCTTCACCTAAAGAAAACCTTATCCCCTCGAGCCACATGCTCTAGGGATATAAACCTCACCACAACAATAAATAGGGTGTGCTGGAGGGATAGATTCCTGTCCCAGAGACTTCCCATGCTTTGGAACAAGATTCCAGTCTACATTAGGCAGAGCCCATCACTAACACTCTTCATAGTACGGCCTTGGCAACAGGCATACTTACGCGAAAGTGCGTCTTAGGTAAAAAGCACTTTCGCGTAAGTATGCCCGGCCGTTTGGGTTTCGGATGTTTGTTTATTCGAGCAAACGTCTTAGACCCATATATTTACATAGATAGATTTAGATATTAAAGACAAACAGGAACACTGCACTAATAGCAAACACCAACCGATATATCCCAAAAAATAAGCACAGTAAAGACAAGTAGGGTAGACAAAGCTCTCAATAGAGGTTTAACTCCTTTAATATGCACTCACATGGACATAAAACGATAGTATAAAAAAAACAAGACTAAACACTTTTACTTGATCACCTCATTTTTCGTCCCTCGATAAATAGGACTTCATCAGATCACATTTTCAATACCAACACAGTGGTGTTTAAATACTCAACTCAATGACCTATCAATTAATCACCTAATCTATGTTTAAAGCCATAAAATGAGAAGTTATGTACTTACCATAACGCTCCAGGTTAGTTGTCTTCTCTCGCCTTCTTTCTTGCTTGATGGGTTCGGAGCCGATCCTCGGCTCCGACTCGGCACCTGCTAAGCTCGAGAGTCACTTTTACCAGCTCGAGGCAGCCCCATATCCCATGATGCAAGGCGGTAAGACCCCAGATCTCGTTTGATGACAAAGGGCAATAGCACCAAGCACAAACACTTCCCAAAGGAAGAAAAAAAAGCCTGCAGGATGGAAGAAGGACCAGCTCTGAATGGTCTTCAGCATAATAATTCCTTGAAGAAAAAGGTCTGTCCAGGCCTGGGGGAAGGAGGGAGGGTCGCAAGAAAGAAGGCGAGAGAAGACAACTAACATGGAACGTTATGGTAAGTACATAACTTCTCAATGTTAAGTTGTCAATCTCGCCTTCATTCTTGCTTGATGGGACCGCGTCCCTAGCACCTCTATCCTGGGTGGCTCAATGGAACAGACTCTTGAGGACTGTAGAGCCAAAACTGGCTCTGTCCCTGGAGGCCAAGTCCAATTTGTAATGGGAAACAAAAGTATGAGGAGTGGCCGAAGTGGCTGCTGCACAAATAGTGTCTAAAGGAAGTCTAGCTTGAAAGGCTGTAGAAGTAGCTAAGCTTCTAGTTGAATGTGCTTTAGGTTTTGAGCACAGCTGTTTTCCCCTGAGCCGATAAATTTCAGAGATGACAGAAGAAAGCCATCTAGATAAGGTCACTTTTGAGACAGGAAGGCCTTTCTTGTTATCAGCATAGGAAACAAAGAGTTGATCGGATTTCCTAAATTGTTTAGTTCTGTCCAAATAATATCTGAGTTGGCGGTGGACATCAAGATAATGTAGTTTTGTTCGATCTGTTTGAATAGTTTGGAAAAATACAGGAGATCAATGGATTGATTCAAATTAGTCTTTGAGGCGACCTTAGGCAAAAGGTCGGATTAGTTCTCAATGATACTCTGTCTTTGTGAAAGACCAAATAGGGGGGTCGAACCGATAGAGCATGAAGTTCAGACACCCTCCTGGCAGATGTAATAGCTACTAGGAATAAGGTTTTCCATGAAAGAAATTTCAGGGAGCAAGAAACAGCTGGCTCGAAGCTGGGAAGAATCAAGGATGTCAGCACTAAATTTAGATCCCATTGAGGAGGAGGATTCCTGACTGGAGGCTTCAGGAGGAAAATTCCTTTCAAGAAGGCTCTACAAAGCCTGTGGGACATAATATTGTGATCTGCGAACCCGACATGAAAGTTCGAGATAGCAGCCAATTGAACTCTAACTGTGGAAGAAGAGGAGCCTGCATGAAAAATCTCCGCTAAGAAATCCAAAACTGCCTGAACTGGGGCAGTGAAGGGATCAATATTCTTGGCTTTAGCCCAATAAGAGAAATGTTTCCATTTGCTTGTATAAATCCTCCTGGTAGAGGATTTTAAAGAAGCTACTAGAATGTCTCTAACGGGGTTAGAGATCAAAGGAAGCCTGGCTAAGGAAGGAAGTGGAGCAACCATGCTGTGAGGTTGAGAGAAGGGATAGACCGGTGCAGCTGACCGGATTGGTGAATCAGAAGATCTGGCACTGGGTCCAGATGCCACGGCTGCACCAAAAGGTGACGATGGAGGAACGGAAACCAAATTTGTCGAGGCCAATAAGGAGCAATGAGAATCATTTTGCCTCTCAAAACGGTTGCTTTCTGGATAACTTGAGAGATCAGGGGAAAAGGAGGAAAGGCATAAAGAAGTCCCTGGGGCCAATCCTGGGTCAGAGCGTCTCTGGGGGGATGGCCTGGCAGAGGGAAGAGAGAGAAGAAGTCTGGGCATTTGCTGTTTTGGGGAGTAGCAAAAAGATCGCAACATGGGCGACCCCATTCCAGAAAAATCTCTTCCACTATAGATTGTTTGAGAGACCACTCGTGAGGCATGAGAATATCTCTGCTCAATCTGTCCGCTAAAACGTTGGTTTTCCCAGGGATATGCGTTGCTACCAAAAACCGATGAGAGGAGATCGCCCATTGCCAAAGTCTGAGCGCTTCTTGACACAAGGGGTAGGACTTGGTTCCGCCCTGTTTGTTGATATACCAAACTACAGACATGTTGTCTGTGTGGACTGCAATTGTCCCTACGGGAAGAAAGTCGTTGAGGGCTTGCAACGTTAAAAGCACTGCTCTCATCTCCAGGACATTTATGTGCAGGTGGTACTCTAACGGTTGCCACGTCCCATGAACCATCCTGCCCTGATAATGACCCCCCCACCCGATCAGGGAGGCATCCGTGGTGACAGTGGCTACCGGGGATGGGAGTACAAAGTGTCTGCCTTGGTGAATCTGGGGAGAAGTGATTCACCAAGCAAGATGATTTTTGCAAATCTGTGTCACCAGAATTTGGTGACGCATTGGAAGTTGTTGGTAAGACCACTGAGTGAACAACATCCACTGAAGAAGGCGCATGTAGAAGCGAGCCAGGGGAAGAAGAGTAATGGCCGCAGCCATGAGGCCTAATACCTTTAGAACCATTCTGGCCTGTACTTTCCTGTTGGCTAGAATGATCCTGACATGATTTTGAATGTCTGAAACTCTTTGATCTGTAAGGGTAGCTGACATCCGAACAGTGTTTAAGTTTGCGCCTATGAAAGTAATAGACTGGCAGGGTGATAAGGATGACTTTTCGAAGTTGATCGAGATGCCCAAATGAGAACAAAGATTTATTGTGTAATCCCTGGCTTGAACAAGCTGATGCCTGGTGGTGGCCGAAAGGAGCCAGTCGTCGAGATACGGAAACACCTGGAATCCTTGACGTCTCAGGTGAGCCGTGACCACTGCCATGCATTTGGTGAACACTCTGGGGGCTGTAGTGAGACCAAAGGGCAGGGCTCTGAACTGGAAATGACTGGACCCCAGCCGAAAGCGGAGAAATCTCCTGGAGCGTCTGTGAATTTTTATGTGATAGTACGCATCCTGAAGATCTATTGAGCACATCCAGTTGTCCTTCTGTAAGAAGGGCAGAATTGACTGAAGAGTGACCATTCGGAATCTTGTGAGTCTGCTGAGATCCAATATTGGTCTCCAATCTCCCGTCTTTTTGGGGACCAAAAAGAACCTTGAGTAGATTCCGGGCTCTGAATGGACTGTTGTAACTGGCTGAATGGCTCTTTTTTGCAGTAGTTTTAAGACTTCTAACTCTGCAATTTCCCTTAGACCGGGTGGTACATCTGGAAGGGAATTTGAGGGATAGAAAGGACTTTCCTCGAAAGGAATTTTGTAACCCTCGGATATGATCGACTGTACCCATCTGTCTTGAGAGAGGGAACGCCAGGCTTCTGGGTACAGCGATAGTCTTCCCCCGACTGCCTCCAAGGAGGGACAGCCGGGCAACATCTCAGGGATGCTGAAAGGGCTTGTCAGAGAGAGACTCTCTGTTTCCCTGGTTTTGTGGACCCCCTCTGCCTCTAGGGCGGCGTCTGTTGTTGTTACCCCCTCTGCCTCTAGGGGTAAACTGACCATGTGAATCCGGCGTGACTCCTTGGGATTTGCGGAACCACATTTTGCCACCCTTCTGTCCTTTGGGGCAAGGTCTAGAAGGGGTGGAAAAACGGACTCCTACGGCAGAAAGAGTTTTGCCGTCCTGCTCACACCTGGTCAACGTTTTCTTCACTTGAGGGCCAAACAAAGCTGACCCATCAAAGGGAGAGTTTGTGAAGGACGCCTTAAAGGGATCTGCAAAATTACATAGCCGCATCCAGGCTTGGCGTCTAAGAGCTACACCTGTACCTGCGGCCCTACTCGCTCCATCAGCAGCATATGATATAAGCCGCATGGAGGAGTTTGCAATGGAGTTAAGGGTTCCTAGCTGCGAAGCAATTTTTTCCTGAGCCCCTGCAGCTGTAGGATCCTGCACAACTTCACCTAGCTCCTTAAGGATATCCCTTTGGAGTCTGGTGAAGTGACATAGGTAGTTCAGCGAGCATAGCAAAGGTCGCTGAAGAAAACATCCGCTTACCATATCTATCCATGGTCCTAGAGTCCTTATTAGGAGGATGGACAGGTACGGAAGGATCCGCAAGTTCCTTCTTGGTGGCAGCCGCCACCACCATGGCATCAGCGGGACACCTTTGTGAGGAATTGCTTGTCCGACGGGCAGTAATAAATTTAGAAGGCCTCCTAGGGACTGGCTCTACAGAGTCAGGAGCAGCCCACGCCTTCGAGCAATAACCTACATAAGGGGTCGAAGGCGGAGACACCCAGGAGGTGGAGGGCCGAGATCCAAATGCCTCCAGGTATACTGACTCATCCTCAGAGGGATTATTGGTGGGCCAGTTTCCCTCTGTCTAAGGAGTTCTAGGATGTCTGAGAAGGAGACATCCTCAGAGGGGATCTTGGGGATCCCTCTGACTCCTCTAAGTCAGTATCTGAAGTGATAGACTCGGGGAGTCTACGTGTTTCCTCTTACAGGTCCTCTTCCATGGAGGATCTCCCGACAAATCAGGAGAATCCTCGGAAGAGGGGATATTCCCAGTGGGGAAACCTGAGGCGGAGGATCTCTGGGTCCTGGAGCAAGAGAAGTGGCAGAGATGTCAACAGGCACTATAGAGGGAGGAGCTAAGGGAACAGACTGCTGGCTGAGACCAGTGGCCAGCACACTCTTCATCACCTCGAAGGCTCCCCTCCCAGGGAGGTCCGAGAGAACCCGCTCCGAAGAACTAGGAACTCCAGGACCCACCGAAAAAGAAGGCTCCGAGGCAGATGTCAGAGCCGAGCTCACCAAGGCCGAGGCTCCAAGGGGAAGAGCGGGCTCGGACAAGGGTCCGATGCCACTCACCCCCTCGGAGGAGACCAGGGAAGCCCGGCCACCGAATCCCTCTAAGGAAGGTCTCGAAGAGGAGATAAGAGTAGAGGCTGAAGGAGCAGAAGGGGGTATCTGTCCCTCAGCCGTAGCAGAAACCATTCCCGAAGACTCCAACTCCAAACTCTGGGGTAGAGTCGAAGGAGGAACTGCAATGGGGTGTGGACTAATAGTCATCTGCTGAGACGGACTATGTAGCATTTGGGCCAGTGCCTGTGACTTTAGTAATCTACTGACCACTCTCTCTAAATCATGGTCAGAAAGCCTGGATGACCTTGAAGATCGGCTCCGATGGCTCCGTTCCGAGAGGAGAGGCGAAGCCGGAGCCGAAAGTATCGGCTCCAAGGAAGGGGACCTAGACCTCTTCCTCGAAGGAGCCATCGGAGCCGATGAAACCACAGAAACTGTCGGAGCTGACAACTTATCGGCACCGACAGGTAGCTTCGATGCATCGGCTCCAACCAGAGCCGATACGGCCATAAAAGTAAGGGTGTCAGAGCCGATCGGAGCCGACACCGATGCCTGGGCCACATGGTGGTCGGAACCGATCGGAGCCGACACCGAAGTGGTCGAACCAGAATCGGCACCGATAGCCATCGGTGCCGAAGGTTTGGGTAACCCAGAATCGGCTCCAGCCGGAGCCGATCTCGACTCTGAATGAGTCGGAGCCGAGGCCACAGGCTTGGACACAGAAGCCTGGGCCTTGGAAGACTTAGAAGTCTTAGATGGGGCCGACTTAGCCGGAGAGCCCTCCGGCTTAAGAAGGCCCCTCAAAATCAATTTATTTCTTCTTTCCTGCAGGACTCTCTGGCTAAAAGAATGACATATAGCACAGGAGTCCTGCAGGTGAAGAGGCCCCAGGCAGTAAAGGCAAGAAGTGTGACCGTCTGTCAGAGACATCTTCTGACAGCACGAGTCACACTTCTTAAAGCCTGAGACCCTTTCCTTAGACATGGTGAATAAACACACACACAACACCAGTCCAAGAAATTAAATTAAATATATCAAAAGGTATCAATAACAGACACACACACACACCCTAACAAGGGGGGGGATGGGATGGGAGAAAGTCTGACTGAAAGTTATAAGGAGACAGGGAAAATTTTTGTCAGAAAGGGACTAAAACTATGTTAAAACTAATAATTTAAATTTTTTTGAAGAAAGGGGCTAAAATAGTAATGTAAAAAATCACTTACCAGGAGCTGGTAAAAGGAGGACCTCATCAGCGAAGCGGCAAACGAGATCTGGGTACTTACCGCCTTGCATCATGGGATATGGGGCTGCCTCAATCTGGTAAAAGTGACTCTCGAGCTTAGCAGGTGCCGAGTCGGAGCTGAGGATCGGCTCCGAACCCATCAAGCAAGAATGAAGGCGAGATTGACAACTTAACATCCTCTGTTATCAGTGTCAAACATTCACATACTGTTGATCAGTTGAGAAATGTCTATAAAAATACCCATAAAAATGTTACATAAAGCAAACATACATAAAAAGATGAACATATATAGAAAATATAAAAAAATTGTATCTATAAATATTTAAAAATCATGTTCCCAGTAAGGTACCTCCTTAAAAAACTTCTCCAAAGCCAACTTCATGCTACTGAAGTTAGAAGTGACAAACCTCATGACACCCATGCAGACGGGATCTGAAAGTTCGACTGCAGAATCCTGCACTAAGGCACTGTACAAGCACATCCACTCATGCATGAATCGTGCCATCCCAAATAGAACCAAGATTTTCCTCTCCAAAAAAGGAAGCCAATCTGGTGGTCCCATGCTATAAACAAGCTATACAACAGGAGAAAGAAACTGTTGCAGAAAAGAGGAAAATCCCAGGATGCAAAAAACTCCCTCACCAGCCTGAGTAAGAAGCTGAGATCCCTGACAAAATCCTCAAAAGCTAGTTACGAAAATAAAATTGCCAAAGATTCCAAAGACAACCACAAGGCATTCTATAGTTATGTCAAAAATCTAAATGGCAATGCTCAGGTCTGCTCTGAGCTACAACAGAATGGCATTAAATATACTGATCCCAAGGATATTGCCAATGTCCTGGCAGATCGATTTAGTGCCAACCTCACCCCCCCCTCTCACCCCCTAAAGGGCCCATCTCAATACCAAAAGATTGCCAAATTCCGGTAATCACGGCCGCACAGGTAGAAACCGCACTCTCCAAAGCTCAGAATACAGCATCCATTGGGACTAGATGACATCCCAGGCTGTGTACTACATGAACTACAAAATGAACTGGCACCTCACCTAAGTGTCATGTTTAATCATAGCCTCACCTCAGGCTTAGTGCCCACTGAGTGGCGCACAGCTACAGTTATCCCACTCCACAAGGGGGGATCCACCTTGGATTCCGGGAACTAACGTCCCATCAGTCTGACGAGCCTGATCTGCAAGGGCATGGAACTTATAACAAAGACTTTGGCAACCTTCAAACACCGGACCCCACCCAGTCTGGGTTTGTGAAGTGTCAATATTTTCTCCTAAACCTGAATGACTTTTTCGAATCAGTCTCCAGAGCTGTGGACAAGGGTAAGGCAGTCCACACAGCCTATCTGGACCTCGCCAAGACCTTCGACACCATCCTCCACTCTGGAATCATAGATAAACTTACTAAGCTAGGCATAAATCCCTACGTCACTCGATGGGTTGTCAACTGGCTTACTGACAGAACCCAGACTATAAAAGTAGCCGACTCCAAATCCAGCTCCAGACAAGTGACAAGTGGAATACCTGAGGGTTCAGTCCTGGGACCACTCTTGTTTGGCATCTACTTCTCTGAAGTACAGGCCAAAACTAAGGGACTCTGGCTAACAAAATTCGCAGATGACTGCAAACTGGGAGCCATTACTGAATTCCCAAATGATGTGGATATTCTACAAAAGGGCCTTACAGAAACAGATGCCTGGTGCCAGAGCCATGGGCTCAAGCTTAATGCCAAGAAATGTATAGTTATCCCCTTTGGAAAAAAACATGTACCCATAAATTATCACATAGGTGGCAGTACACTAAACATCAGAAGTGTGATGAGAGACTTAGGGACACAGGTGGACAGTGGTCTCTCTTTCGATAACCACATCACCACAACAGTCAGGTAATCCTTCTATGTGGCACACCTCATCACTAAGGGCTTTTTATTCAGAAAAAAGGAAGTCATTGTCCCACTGTACTCATCCCTCATTAGACCAATTATAGAGTATAATGCCCTGTTTGGTATGTACCTCACAAGACATCTGCAACAGCTGGAAAGGCCACAGAAATACCTCACTAAAAGAATCACAGGCCTAAAGCAGATGCCATATACTGACCGTCTAAAAAAACTCCAGCTATACTCTGTGGCATATCGTCTACTCAGAGGCGATCTCTGCTTAACATACAAGGCCATGTCAAACCTTGAGCTGTTGGACATGCTCCACTTAAAGAAATCCCAATCCCTTAGAGCCACACGCTCCAGGGATCTAAACCTTGTCATCACAATGAACAAAACATGCTGGAGGGATAGGTTCCTGACCCAGAGACTGCCCATACATGTCAAGTAGAGCGCCTCCTTGACCCTCTTCAAAAGGAACCTTGATGATTGGAAGGGTGATAGGAAATTCACCCCGGGGACCATGTCAATCGCCCTGCTAGACAGGGGTCCAGAGAACTAAATATTGTGGGAAGAAATATCCAGGGAATTGTTATGGCTAGGCTTGTATAGGCCCTAGGGCCAACAGCCTAGTACCAACCTATAAACCTATAAAAGGCTCTGTACTGATCTTGTCTCTATCAGAAAGAGCAGTACGTAAAAAAAACATTCTTCTCTTCCATTTTGTTTTATTTCTTCCCTTATTCTTGCTAATATTTACCATACATAGTTTGATATGTATATGCTATACTTTTAGTGTATGACTTAGAACTCAAAAATAGTTTATTTTCTTGCCATATTAGTTTTGCTGCTCTTAACTTTAAAACTGGTAACAATGATATATTCTCATTTATTCCAGGGCTTTCATTGGTTTGTAATGCTATCTGCCAATATATTTCTCTATATTCTAAGGGGGACCATCCCTCTCATTCTTGGTTACAGCTTCTAGAACAAACAATGTAAATTTAGCCTGTTTGCATCCGAGAGTGTGCTTAAACAGTGCATTATTTTATTTATCTAGGGATGAGAAACGTGGTGATCAAGTTAAAGGATTTAGTCTTGCTTTTTATACTGTTAAACCTCTAGTGAGAGCTTCGTCTACCCTGCTTGTCTTTACTGTGCTTATTTTTGGGAATATATAGATATGTATAAACACTCGCACACAAATACTTCTTATTTCTCTACACAGAAGGAATCATACCTTGTCATTAAAAATATGTATTGGTGTGTTATATTCCATGCTGTCATGCTAATGTATCCCTTTAGCACTGTTACATTAAACCACTAAGTGTGTGTGTGTGTGTGTGTGTGTGTGTGTCTGGGTATGTGTGTAGATAATTATATGAAATCTGCACAGAACACATACACACACATGCACGCACGCACATGTGTAATATGGATCTGCAATGTATGTACATACTTGCATCTGCTAGTGGGACATGGTTGAAAAGGGTCCTTGGACTAGCCCATCTCTATAGATAACAGACAAATAAGTGATTTTCAGGGTACAGTAAAACAACAAAATCCTTATATTAAATTAATAGTTTTAATAAAAATGTGAAAATGCCAGAAAGAGCAAAAATCTGTTTCATTTGTTTTTTTGTTTTTTTTTAATTGGAACTTCCAGCTAGATGGAAAATGGAAGCCACACTGATCATTTAGTCATGTTTTCTGCAACATTAAAAACACACTAAAATGTTTATGAATTATAGCATGCTTGGAGAAGAGGTTGGCACATTCTTCAGTAAAGCTTTTACAGACCCTAGTTTTATTCACTCCAGTAACACAGACCACAAAAAGTTACCCACAGAGAATGCTGCCATTATCATTTCAGAACACTCCTCTCATCCTTGCTCTCCAGCCTTCCCTAAAAGATTTATAACACTTCTGAAAAAGGGATTGATGAATTCATCAGTACTCTAGGATATTCTGATCATAATCAATAATGTAATTTTATCCAGAAAATGGACTTCAATTAAAGTGCATTTTCAAAGTAATTTTACTTTTATTATAAAATAGTTTCAACCTGAAGTAATGCCATTAACTCTCTCATTGCTGGATGAAGCCTGTGTTCAAAAAACAAATTCTGCATTAAGAATGTCCTGTATGCAAAAGTCATCTGGCTAACAAAGTCTGTAAGGTAAATGGGTTTGACTATACTGGTTTGTTAAAAATTAAGAGAGGATGCACTAATATGTACATATTGCATCAATACAACAGTAGAACATTACCAAACTGCATCATTAAACTGTGGCATAAAAGTGTGTGTGTGTGTGTGTGTGTGTGTGTGTGTAAATGGAAATTGATTCAAAAGTATGTGTAGTTATTTAATAAGTATATGACACAAGACTTTAAAACAAATCAGATAATTTAAATGATCTACAGTGCTATAGAGCTGCATAAACCTGTAACTGGGAAATATCAAATAGAATGCATTGAAATAATATGCTAAACTGCTACCAGTGGACACTGGGTAAAAATGAGTAGAGAATGCTTGTTGATACTTAGAGTCTGCTGATGAATATCTGGCACATTATAGAAGAAAATAAAAGGTTTGTTGTGTAAAGCACTACCAGCACACTCTATATGGTGTAATAAGAGAGAGTGCAGAGCTGACACTAATGTCCATGCCGGTAAAATGAAAGAATGTGGTGATACAATAAGTTTATGCCTTAAATTGGGAAGCATGCACAGCTGTCACTAGTGCAAGAGAAAAGGAAAAATGAATTACACAAGCTGTACTGTGCCGAGAGGTCACCAGTACATGAAAGCTGGAAAGATGGCTTATTGAGAGCAAAGCTCCCACACACATTTTCCACTCATTGTTGGATGGGGGACTGAAGCATGCAGAGCTTAGAGGTTGTGAAAGTGAGGCTGTGCAGAGTAAAGCATGTCTGCAAATTAGGGAAGATTTAACAGAAAACTGGTGTGGTGGCATAAAGTAAGTAATAGTTTTGGATCTATTTGTTATTCAAACAAAATGCTTCTGCTTTACTTTGTTCCTGATGTTAGACCCCACTAACAGAAGACTTTTTTGGGCTATATTGTAATTCAATTAAATATTTTTATCCATATTTTATTTATTTTATTATGCAATTTCAAGGCCGATTGATTACAGTGCTTAAATCCAGGGTATAGTATTTTGTACTTCAGTTGGTTGTAAGAAGTATCATGCTGGAAGCAATGCTTAATTAGTTTAACTTGCTGATAGATTACTGTGGGACTGATATAGTTTGCAAGATGGTAACAGAGGCTGGGATAGTTAGCGACAGGGACTGAAGATGATAGGTCTTCCCACATCTTGCACAGGCCCAATTAATTATCATGTGAGTTCAAGAATCTGCTGGAGAACATGGTTTCCAACAGATATACGAGATTTAGCTACAACAAGTGTTCACTGAATAGCAAGTTGCCTTTGACCAAACAGTTTCACAATCACACAAAAACAACATCAGGAAATTGCTATTATACTTAATTCTTGTGACTTTTATGATCGTATTCATACAGCACTAGAAAATCCCTACTGTGCTTAATTTCTGAAACCATTAAAACATAAATACTTATTTGGAGCCTGAAGGGTATTGGCCAGCTACCCAACAGTGATAACAGCAACAACAATGACAGCCTTTGTTGAGCTAAACCATCAGAGGAAAGTAATAAATGATCTCGTACAATCATTATGCTGGGCAGAACAGGGATACCATCTACTCTAATGGCGGAAGCAGTCTTGTATCTTGAATGCAGTAATTTAAATGGATACAAGAGCAAACAGCAGCTTGAATGATTACTATAGTACCTGTGAGCTTGCAATTAAAAAGGACAACATAGAAGGTTCTTATACAGCAAGGCAGGGAGGCCAATTGTGGGTAAACAACAGATGATGACCCTAGGGGATGCTCTTTCCTAACAATTAATTTGAGTAACTGTGTGCCTGAAATAAAAACAGCAACACAGTAGGGCCTTGTGCAGGGAGTGAGAAGGGAGCTATGCAAGTTAATGACTTTGAGGAAATAAGAATGTAAAGCAAGAGGAAAAATACGAGTTTTTATTTGTATTTTAAAGAAGAAATAATCGTCTGAATTTACAGTGCGGGGTTAAACTGAAAGGTCTGTGGAGGACTGACGCTAGGGGAAGGGTTGGAATATCTGGAAGAATTGATAAGAAAAAGGGTGTAATTGAAGAAGGAAAATTACTAGTCATGACACTACCTGCATCTAAACCAGTAAAGGGTTCATCATTATTACTAAGAGGGAAAGAAGCTGATTTTTGGAATGACTTGGAAATGTTTAAAGTTTGCTTCAGTACTACTTTGGGTTTACAAGTATTATGTGCAGGCGAACTGAGCAATGATTTGATTTTGCTAACTTTATGACAAAATGTGTTTTACATCTGGTTGTCTACATCTTGCTATGCAAGACTATTGTAGAGGCCTTTCATTTTAGCCAAAATCTACCTTTAGCCTTCATTTTTTTATTTATTTTTTAAAACAAAAAAAAAATCACTGTTAGACTTTGGGCTGGATAAACTAGATCTTGAATACAATTAATTGCAGAAATATATGAGGACGTCTTCTGAATTGCAAGTGAAGGGCCACTCTATGCACTGTAATGTTTCAATTAGGAATAATTTTTTTAGCAAGAAGTGGTTTAGAAGATAACAGTTACTGAAGGGATTCATTTTATTTTTATTTCATTTTTTTGAAAAAAAAGTTCAGTTTGTGTGTTTGGGATGATATGGGCAATGTAACCTGGCTTTATGGAGTTAATGAGAAGGCGATTCAAGATTAATAGCAATTTATTGAAGGAAACCATATTGTAATAAGTTGGGAGGTGATAAGATGAGAAGATAGGAAAACGAAGATGTGTGGCTAAGCCATGGTTAAGGAAGAGTTTTAGAGTGACTTTAAATTAATAACAGAATGATAAGCTGTGCAATGTTATTTGCTCTCTCAAGGCTGTTTACCATCTACAGACTAGTATAATTCAGACTCAGTTTCTTACTAATAGTTTCCTCTTTATAAGAAAATAATTATTTTTTGTTGAGCACAAAAATGGCAAATATTTTGAGACTAGGTCTATCACTTCTTAGGGGATGTTACATATTTGTTAAATAAGAGTACAGACAATCACCTGCATATAACCATGTTCTGACAGCAGCTGCGATGCCTGGCTTGTACACATCCATCCGTTTCCAAAGTTGTGACTGATTTTATTATGCTTCAGATGCTAAGTTTAGAAACTTCTAGGTATATTTGATTAATGGTAGGCCCCATTCTGAGAGCTATGGGATTACCTGACTTGAGCTGTAGAATAGATGGAACAAGGTCTGTTTCAATACATCACTGGATACTAAAAGATGAAGACGCTCAGTTAAGGAATCTAGAAGGTATGTTAGGAGATTTTGTAAGCTGCAAGAACATGGTAGACTGACATCCTGTTACATCTTATAAAGCATAAAGAATTATTTATGGTGGAAGGAGGACAGATTGAATTCAGAATGTACTTTTGTGGGAAATTGCTAACTTTGGTCTGAGAGATTAGAGATTGGTGATGCAATTGTGATGTGAGGAGAAATTGGACAGATGCAAGTGTTGTTCCTTTGACAACAAAAATATAGAAAGTAAAGAAGAGAAGTTACTTGGTTAGAGTGGGAAATGCACAAACATAAGAGAAAGGTATGGGTTCCTAGTGTGACCTACAGTACAACGCAAGTACTGAAGGAAACTAAACTTAAGGAAGAGGACCATTAAACATGGGAGGCATATAGTGAGGGCTGTCATATGGATGGAGAATCAGGAGTAGAGAAAAATAGTTTGGATAAGAATCAAAGGGTGGTAAGGCAACATATGATGGAGGTTAGACAGGCAGGATGCACCTGGAATGGAGAAATAGGCGAATGAGAGGTTACATTACAGGTGATAAATCCATCCTTCTACAATCCTGTTTTTTTTTTCCATTTTTGCTCATGGGATCAGGGTGTCACATCAACAGTTACCATTACCTAGAGACGATGTTCACACTGTTAGGTGGCACTACCTGTCACAGTTGTTCTTCTGCACCATACATACACACACACACACACACACACATACCTATGACTAATTTAGAATGTTCAATTCACTTTTTGTAAATCTTTGGAATGTGGGAGGAAACTGGAGAATCTGGAAAAAGCCCACACAAACACAGGGAGGACATGCAGACTCCACTCTATACAGAAGGCAGCCCAGTTGATAAACAATCTAGAGAACCTTTTGCTGTGAAGCAATAATAAGATCTGCTGCACCATTGTGTTGCCCTTGGAGATAAATAGAGTAGCTGCAGAAAAGCTGAAAAAGAAGGCACACACTGGGGTATATGGGGTGAAAGAAAAAAAGGATGAGGTGGAAAAGTGGGCATTTTGTTATAGGATGACGTGGAGAAGAGGGTATTTTGTTGTAATCTACTGTCATGAGAGAGGAACTGAAAGTTACCATCTTGTAACTATATCTGAAATAGCAGTAAGACACTCTCACCAGTAACAAAACAGCAAGATGCTAACCGCTCTAACCTTTTACTGAACACCAAAGATTTTATGAGATATAAAAAAAACTAAATGCACCCAACTTACACACGAGTAAAACAACTCTGTTTGCTGCTGTTGTTTTATTCGATTAAAGTCAGTGTCTGTGTAAGTTGGGTGCATTTAGTTTTCTTTTATTACTACGTTGTTTTTGCACCCAGCCCCACCCTCAAGTTTTTTCTTTCATTCAATATTTTATGAGATATGACAGAAAGCAAGTAGATGAAATAAAGAATCATGTGAAGAACTGCTTGCAATTTAAGCTGTCACCAAAGTGTTATACAGAAAAAGACACAGTATCAGTATTAGTTATTTATAATATACATAAAATAACTAAAGAGTGTATGAGGGAAGGATGAATATGCTGAAATGCAATAATGTTGTAACATTAAAGGGAAAGAATGTTAGGTTTCTATTCTGAGAACCAAATGATGTGAGAAAAATGCAAGATAAAATCTGAAAGACTTACATGAGAAGGAAGGTGAACACCTGAATATGTACTGTATGGGTGACTGAAAGTTTCAGTTTATTTTGGTTTACATCTAAGACAGAAAAAACTTTTGCAGTATATTCCCCCTTCTGGACTATTAGCTTGCCATGGCAATGTAGTTTGTGAATTAATGTGAAGCTATGAGCCATATTGTTGTACAGCTACTCAAAATGGACAGGTCATGGCAGAGATTTCAACCAAATATGTTCCAGTGGAGAAAGCAATGGCAACATACACCAGCATTATTTCTGAGTACACACTATGGATAGTCAGTGCCATGGCACAGGAAGATAAAGTACAATTGTGTAAGATGCTAAAATAACTGTAGATGTCCCACTTCTCACTCCTGCAGTATTCTTTACTCTTGGAATATCCTGAAAAGGAAAGCCTAATATCCAACCAATATACCGAAGCCTTTACACCTTCCAGGCATCATACATCAGACCTATGTCTTACATGCAAGGCGTAAGGTACATATATGACATATGGATGTCTAATTATCAGAACTGAAGTACCCCAGGAGAACCAGAGCAACCACAGAGAAGACAATAATGTGCACATCCAGAAAGGGAACAAGAAGGAGAAAAGGATGGAAGAAAAAACCCTCAGCCAGAAGGTAGCCAAGAGAAAGTAATAGGGGGCAACATGGAGGGACAGAATGCTGCAACAGTGATAAGTAGGACATCTACTGTTATGGTAAGATTTTACACAACTGTACTGTGTCCTCCTTTATCACTATTGCAGTACTCTTTACTCTTGGGAGAGTACAAAATCTACTGGAAAATATGAAAAGATGAAGGCAGAGAGAAGCCCTCCACAAACCCACGAAGGATGGTCCTGGCAAATCCTGCCCAGACCCTGGAAATGATGTCCAACTTGTAGTGTTTGGTAAAAGTATGACCAAAAGACCAAGTAGCAGCTTCCAAGATGGATCTACTATCCAGACCCTCTAAAAAAAGCAACAAAATATACCACTGTCCTGGTAGAATGAGCATGAACAGAAGAGGCCAGCTGATTGCTATGAAAAGAAAAGCAAAGAGAAATTGCCTTAGAATTCCAGGAGGCAATGGTTTGCTTAGACAAAACCAAACCCAATATCCTGCCATGAAAGGAAACAAAATGTTGCTCAGCTTTCCTGAAATGTTTCATCTTATCCAAGTGATATCTGAGCTATCTTTGCAAATCCAAGGTGTGTAGAACCCTATCTGTAGAAGTCTGTGGAGAAGGCAAAAAAGAAGGAAGATGAATGGACTGATTCAAGGACAAATCCTTAACCACCTTGGCATAAAAGAAGGACTGGTATGAAGAGAAACGCTGTCCTTGTTAAAAAAAAAAGGGGGGGGGGGGACCACCATGAATAATTGAAGTTCAGAGACTCTCCTGGCAGAACTAAGAGCCGCCAACAATACAGTCTTCCAAGTTTAATGCTGCAGGGAAAAGCAGGCTGAAAAGGGGATGGAGTAAAATTTTCAAGAACAAACTTAAGGTTCCAAGAAGGAAGAAAAGGCTTTCTTGGAGGCTTGGCATGAAATATAGCTTTTAGAAACTGTTTGACTTCAAAACTAGAAGCTAAAGAAGGATTCAGAGGCAGAAATGGCTGACAAATGAACTTTAGCAGAGGTATATGCTAAACCAGAGTTGAGAAACTCATACAAATATGAAATGACTGTGGGGACCCCACAGATAAAGGGCTCAGGTCATGCCTGATGTACCAAATAGAAAATCTCTTCCATTTAGTCACATAGGATTTTCTAGCCTCCTGCAAAACCCAAAGCACATCATCAGAAAATTGGTGCTTGAAAGAAATCAAAATCCTGTCACCCAATGTGTCAACTGAAATGTGGACAAGTGAGGGTGAATGAGAGAGTCCTTCTTTTGTGTAAGATCATCCATCCAGTGAGGTAATGTGTGCTGATTTCCCCTGGCCAGGTAAAAAAGAAAGAGGAACCAGTGCTGTCTGGGCCAAAAAGGTGTCACCAGCAAACTGTTGGGTGTGTCCCCAGCAAACTGTTGGGTGTGTCCCCATGATCTTGTACAGGACGCTTGGAAGTAGAGGAAGAGGAGGATAGGCATACAGAAACATTCCCTTCCAAGAAAAAGTCATGGCATGCACTCTCCAAGCCAGAGGAGTTGACATTCTGGAACAGAACCAGGAAAGTTGTCTATTGAGAGGGGAGGTAAAAATATCTACTTGAAGAGTACCCTACCAACAAACAATGTCCAGAAACGCCTCACTGTGAAGCATCCAGTAGTGAGGGTTTATCCTGAAACTGGTCAAAGCTTCTGCCACTGGAACATGCAGTGAAGGGATGTACACTGCCTGAAGAACCAGGTAATGATAGACTGCAAAATCCCAAGCCTGAAGAGCCAGCCTGCAGAGATGGTAAAGTTTTGTGTCCACTTGCTTGTTGATGTACCACGTGACTGTGGTATTGTCGGTAAAAACCTTTATAGGCCCTGGAAACCAAAGGGAGTGAAAGGCCTGGAGAGCTAGGAGTAGAGCCCTCATCTTTTTGATGTTGATACTGTCTGTCAATCTGTTCATGGGACCAAAGTCACTGGACTTTAAAGTTGTTGATGGAGGCTCCCCAACCATGATCAGAAGCATCCATGTACAGTTCTTGAGTAGGGAGTGGAATCTGAAAAGGCAGACCTTGTTTTAGGAAAATTTGATGAACCACAAGCAGAGCTTGAACTTGAGAGAAGGTAAGAGAGAGACTGGATACTCCAAAGGGTGGCAGTGCTGAAGCCAGTCTGGAAATTCCACTGACATTTCTACATGTGGAGTTTGGCAAAAGGAACCATGAGAATGATGGAAGCTACGTACCCAAAGGCTCAGAAAAATCCCCTTGCTGGACGGACTGGAAGAGGAAGAAGAGACTGGAAATAGATAGTCAAAGAAAGGATACTGAGAGGTAGGAAACAAGCTAACATTGGGAATGGTCTGAGTCCTGCAACCCAAAAGTGCCTGGTCCTGAGAGGGAGTCAACACAGACTTGTGCAGAAGAAGCATAGTGAAGTGTAGATTTTGAAGCAGGAGCTGTTGAGAGGGGGCTTAAATTAGAAGGTCATCTACATAATGGAATATTTGAATTCCTTGAACTCAGCAGAAGGCTACCGCTAGGGCCATACATTAGGTAAATACCCTTGGAGCTGCAGAAAAATCAAAAGGCAAAGCACATAAATGACAATGACAGGAAGAAACAGAGAAATGTAAAAAAACTGCAAGAACAGAAGGTAAATAGGAATATGGAGGTAAATGTCCTTCAAATCCAGAGACACCAGAAAAGCTTGAGGAAGCAAAGGAAGAGAAAGTGTTTGAAGAGGCAACATCCTGAAGGAAGGAAACTTGAGAAAGGTGTCGAGCTGGTCCTCCATGACCCCTACTTCATGAGAACTAGAAACATTCTGGAATAAAAACCTGACCTGTTCCCTGGTGAGATGGGAACAGGTTGAATGATTCCCTGTTCATCTAGATCCTGCAGAACCAAAGGAAAATGAGAAAGGTGGCAAGAAGGAGGACGAGGAATACTGAAATATGGAGGAAGGGGAGGCTGGATGTTGGATAGAGGAAGATTTGTCAGGAAAAGGTTTTTGGCCTTGCTTGGAAAATGTGCTTAGTAACCCTCTTGCTCCTAGCAGGTTGTCTAGGTTGCCTACGGACAAAAGCAGACTTTGATTAATACTTTCTCTGGAACCTGAGTATAGGGGAAACAAAAATCTGCTTCAGGTCTTGCATTACCTTTTCCCTTATCCTGAAGGGTTTTAAACAATTATACAACAGCAGTACAAAATGATTCTGGTCGTTTAAGGGAGACTTTAAAAGTGTCTCCTAAATGTCCTCAGGTAAGGCACAGTGGTGCAGCAGTTTGCATTGTCTCCTCACAGCAAGAGGTTCTCCAGTTCAATTCTCAGCTGGGGTGCCTTCTTTGTGGAGTCTGCATGTCCTCCCTGCATTCATGTGGGTTTCCTCCAGGAGCTCTGGTTTCCTCCTACGTTACAAAGGCATGTGTCTTGAGTGTTTCTCTCTGGGCCTCTGCTGAAAATTGGCTTGTTCCATGTCGGACTTTCCTGGTAAAAAACGTTAAATAAAAAAAATATATAAATAAAAATAAAGAATGTAGAACCAAGAGCAAGCCATCATGACAGAACCAGATGAGGCATCAGTGGCATTGTAGCTGTATTTAATGGAATGGCAATCTACCTGAGAGGCATGCGTTTATTTTACTGCTGTATTCCACACATACACAATTCTGAGTGCCCACCCAGTCAACCTGTTAACAGTAGGGTAAAGGGAGCAATTCCAGGTGCAAAGTGTTAGATGGCATGATTGTCCAGAGCTTTTTTCTATACTGAAATTCTGGAAAAGAAAGGAAACTGGGTTCAGCTTCTTGCTTTTTTTTTTTTGCTAAGCTGCGGATTGGCTGCAAGTACACAGCACATAAACTAGAAGCATTACCAGTCTTCCATCTGACTTTTTAAATCTCTAACATCTTGAACAAAACTACTACTCACTATACAACCTTCTGCATATTTGCTGAATTCTACCATAATTAGATAACCCTCTACCACATTTCCTCTACTTGTTTGAACACCTAAGCAAGCGGTTTACTATTGAAATGTTGAACGGCACTACATCGACTGTACTATAGTCGAACACGGAAGTTCGAAAATAGTAATGTCGACGACAAAAAAACAATCTAGGACTGTGCTTTAACATGGGTCGAGGTAGGGGAGATGTTTGTAGTTCTGAATAATACTGAACACCTACCTCGACCCATGTTAAAACCATTCCTAGATTGTTTTTTTGACGTCGACATTACTATTTTCAAACTTCTGTGTTCGACTATAGTACAGTCGATTTAGTGCCGTTCGACATTTCAATAGTAAACCAAGCAAGCACTATATAAGATGGAAAGTCAGCCTGCAAGTTTGTCAGCTTTTTAGCACTACTGTATAATCACAAAATGGAAGAAACCCAACGATGAACACAACACAGACGGTGCAGAAGGATCCACAGCTTGTATAGGAAAACACAAATTTATTTGTAACTCAAAAGACCAGGGTTAAGCGCTTTCATCTGCTTATACAGACTTCTTCAGAACCCCAAACAACAGCTGATTAAACATTTAAAAACCATTTTTGGCGCCAAAATTAATTGAAGATGCAATTTGAAATTTAAAGCAACAGGTCCTAAAAATTCAACAAATACTACACATAAAAGTTACAAAAAATTACAAAGAATGTACAGTGTATATATCTCTTTGCAAAAAATGTTAAAGGAAATGAAAATAAACATGAAAAATGAAACATATTAATTCTAAAATTAATATAATAGTATACGAAAATTTAAAAATGAAAAATATTGTTAAAATTCATAATTTCCCTTAATAGATTTCCTAATATAATATACTTGGTTTAAAATACATAATTTGGAAAGAATAAATGAATTTTGAAAAACATAAGATGTACATTATGTACAATACAATAATGTAAAGTCAATAATAATGTGTAAAATGTATATATATATATTATATACTCCCTAACTTCAAGCCCATTGTAAAAAAGGCTTGATACTAATAAAATCGTTGATGCCAGGAAAACGGGTAGCGTCCGTTAGAATCTGCCATCTAGTTTCTTTCATGGCAGGAAAAACTTTCCAATTACCCCCAAATGGTGAAACCTCCACTTTGTCAATAATAGAAAATTTGAACGTGTGAGTATCCCCATGGGAGGAAATGTGTCTTTGAAGTGCATTCTTAGAGTCTCCTGTTTTGATCTTATAAAGGTGTTCGTAAATACGTTTTTTAAAAAGTCTCTCGGTCTTCCCTATATAATAGGCGGGACATGCCATACATGTAGCAATGTACACAACCTTGGACGTATTACAGTTCCCAACCCTACTTTTAACATAAGTCCTATTAAAATCAGCCAACCTGACACCTCGACCTTCCCTAATGGCGTCACATTGCCTGCAGCGTCCACATTTCCTAGTCCCACCCCACTTTGGTTTGGTACTAGTCCTATTCTCAAGAATGTTCTTAATATTGGGTCCTGTCTTGAAAACAAAATCTGGTCTTTTTCCAAGAACATCTTCCAAGTTTTTGTCAATACAAATAGACCTCCAATGATCACAAATAATGTTTTTAATGAAATGGACACACGGAGAATAGGTCAAAACACACACTCTTTGCCTGTTTCCAATATTGGACCGGTCATTACTGTTGTTTAAGCAACCGGTACCCAAAATTGGGGTGTATTTACCACCCTATTCACCCTTAACATATTGTGTGATATCATTCAAAAGTGCATTCGGGTATCCTCTATCAAGAAACAGAGATTTAATAAATTCAAGCTCCCTACACATTGCCTCCTTTTGAGAAGACATGCGTGCTGCCCTGATACATTGGCCTTTGAAAACATTCTTGAAAACATACCTAGGATGGTTACTACTATATTGTAAATAGTCGTTTGAAAACGTTTCCTTCCTGTAAACACGGGAAACAAACCCTTCCTCTGAATGACAAATAAATCCAAATAAGCAATCCCTTTAGGGTCGAAATGGTGCGTGAACTTCAAAAAATCTGTGGTCTGATTGATGTATTCAATGAAAAGGGGAATCCTATCAACAGAACCATTCCATAAAATGAATAAATCATCCAAATATCTGGAATAATAAACAATGTTGGAGAAGAATTCACTGGGGTACAAAAACTTAGTTTCCCACTCCAACATCACAAGGTTGGCAAAGATGGGAGCACACGAGGCCCCCATCGCAACCCCTCTCTTCTGTTTGTAAAATTCACCTTCAAATTGAATAAAATTGTAATCCAAGACCAAAGACATCATGTCAACCAAAAGACATATGTGGCCCCAACTAAAGTCAGAAATAGCCCTCAAACTGTTGCTGAAGAATTCCAGGCCTACATCTCTCGGAATGCAAGAAAAAAGGTCCACTACATCGATGGTCAAAAAAAGCAACTCCTTCCTCCACAAATCAGGAGTCAGTCGTCCCAAAAATGACCAAGAGTCCTTGATTAAATGGGGTATCCTGTCATAAAGGGGTTTGATCCACATGTCGATAGTAACCCCAATGAAATGGGTCTTAGAACGACCTTCAGAGACAATAGGCCAGAAAGGGGGGTGGGAAATGCATTTGTGAACCTTAGGAATGCCAAAGATGGTAGCCAAAACCGGAAATTCCACCCTGATGAAATCATGGGTATCCTTGGTGATTCTATGGTCCAAAAGATATTCCTCAATGGCTAAATCCACCCTCCTATGACCTACATTGATCTCATTCAAAGATACCACCTCATAATTGCCAGTGTTTAAAATGATGTTGGTCATGGCGTTGATGTAATCAATACTCTTGAACAAAACAATACCACCCCCTTTGTCAGGTTTCATGACCCGAATGTCCCCATTGGACACAAAAAAGTCCAAACACATGCGCTCCTTCATGGATAGATTGTCCACTGGGTCTTTAACTTGATCTTTTCTAATGGTTTTAGAGAGACCATAAATGTCTTGACAAACCATTTTCTCGAAATTCACCACCTGAGGGTGGGAAATGGGTATATAAGTACTTTTTTTGGATAGCTTGTTTTTAATATGAGGTCCATCAATCCCTGCATCGGTTTGATCAACAACCCCTGATTGGAATTGTATAGCTAAATTCAAACGCCTACAAAACAACTTGACCTCCTTAATAACATCAACTAAATCAAACCGAACAGTGGGGATGAACTTGTTACCTTTGGTAAAAAGTTGAAACATGTCCTGTGTAATGGGAAGGTCGGTGTAGTTGAAAATACTGAATCCTTGGAAAGTGTGTATAATTGTCCCCTCACTCTGGCAACTAGAGGTTGAACCATTAGATCCAAAAATGGAAAAGTTAGACAACCCAAGGGCGGGGGATGGACAAAAGCCCCTATCACGGTCAATAAAAGGTTCCACCAAACCAGTGGAAACTATAGGATCTGTAAATACCAGATCTACCACCTCCTGTGGTTTAATTGTTGTTTCTTGTGGGTGGGGAAAAATCTCCCCCCTTGAAAATTTGACTCGTGATCGGTAGGTCGATCATCGTGAAAGGATCCAAACCTACCCCCCTTCTCTTTCCTGTCCACTGGCCAAACATATGCCCTTTGATTGTGATAAGCATCTAAATCCCTAGAAATTTTCCTACTTTTCCTTAGAAAAATATTTTTAGCCTTTAAATCTGCTGTGTTAAATTGTTTAATGTATAATTCATTCCAATGGGAAAAAGAAACATCATTAATAATCTCTTGATTCATTTTCTCTACTTCAGTAACTAGGAGAGATAATTTCTCATCATTAACCTTCATCAAAAGATTCATATAATCAAAGCCAAAACCATCAAATAAACTATTGAACATAGATTGCATATTTTCACTGTATACAATACCCAAAGGTAGTTTGAAAAATCGAAGTCCCTTGGGAACAATTTTCAGTGATAAGCATCTGGACAAATAAGCATTGTCAGTTTTAAGGCTTTTAATATTAAATAGCTTCTTTCCCAATTCGAAAATATTGTCTTTGAGGCATCCCTTTGACTGACTCGTAATTAGTCCATCATGCCTCCTATTAGTATTGTTGTTGTTGGAACAAAACTCAATCGTCGAGAAGGAAATTTTCCAAACATACCCCACCAGTCATTCCATTGTCACAACGTTGATCTTCCATCACACACCCTTTTTTGACAAAAGATGTTTTGTCAAACAGATTGTTGTTACCAGTAATGAAATGGGGACCACCCCCATCGACCAACTTAGCACCATCAACTACCCTATTATTCCCACGAGGCAAGTTGGATGTACCTGAATAAGTTTTGATAGCCATGGGACGCTTGGGACGAGCCCCCAAACGTTCCCCTTCATCCCGAACCTGAAACACGCTGAAATCAAAAGTAAAATCATGTTTGGAATCGTGTATACAGTTAGAACAACTGTTAACGAACTCACCCTTAGACCTGTTTCCCTCGGTGACGTTTAAATGGAATGAACGATCCACACAGTCATTCCGTACCTGCCCATCGGGTATAATGAACTGTGAACTAGAATCGAAAGGAGTGTTAGTCTTCCCTCGTTTAGGGCTAGAAATATCGTGTACACAAGGTTTAGACCCAACGGTAGAACCAGGAACATTTTCAAACGCAGCCACTTTAGGCGAAGTTAACGAACGTTCAACCAGTCCTACCAAGCGTGAAACTTCGTCTTTGAGAGACAACATCTCGGCACAAATCTTGGTGATTTCCTCCTTGTACGATGAAGCCAGGGGATCACTCTGAGCACTATCCATGACTACCACAACTGTATAATCACAAAATGGAAGAAACCCAACGATGAACACAACACAGACGGTGCAGAAGGATCCACAGCTTGTACAGGAAAACACAAATTTATTTGTAACTCAAAAGACCAGGGTTAAGCGCTTTCATCTGCTTATACAGACTTCTTCAGAACCCCAAACAACAGCTGATTAAACATTTAAAAACCATTTTTGGCACCAAAATTAATTGAAGATGCAATTTGAAATTTAAAGCAACAGGTCCTAAAAATTCAACAAATACTACACATAAAAGTTACAAAAAATACAAAGAATGTACAGTGTATATATCTCTTTGCAAAAATGTTAAAGGAAATGAAAATAAACATGAAAAATGAAACATATTAATTCTAAAATTAATATAATAGTATACTAAAATTTAAAAATGAAAAATATTGTTAAAATTCATAATTTCCCTTAATAGATTTCCTAATATAATATACTTGGTTTAAAATACATAATTTGGAAAGAATAAATGAATTTTGAAAAACATAAGATGTACATTATGTACAATACAATAATGTAAAATCAATAATAATGTGTAAAATGTATATATATATATATTATATACTCCCTCACTTCAAGCCCATTGTAAAAAAGGCTTGATACTAATAAAATCGTTGATGCCAGCTTTTTAGCACTAGGTCTCCCAAGATGGTGTGTTAACTTCTTTAAGTACCCAGCACTAATAATTCCATCTGTGAGAGGTAAAAGCATTTAATAAATCATACACCTCCACCATAGCCTTCACAAATCATACCACAATATCTTACAATGAGGCTGCAAAAAATAATAATCCCAAAGCTTCCTAGAAATAAGAATACTAACTCTCAGCAAAAATCATGCCACTCATCCACCTCATACCTATCAACACTACTAGAAAGTGTTACCCTGAGCAAAAATACTTCAAATCTACCACTCTGAAAAACAGTAGCAATATATACGTTTTAGTGATAGGCAACTGGTGACTACTGTCAGGCACACTGACTCACCACTCACATGGCTGGAAAAGGAGATAATTACAAACAAGTACCACAAGAAATTTTAAATTAAACCACCCTGGTGGTTCACTACCATAAATAAACTACACAACAAATGAAATACACTCAAATTATTCAGCAGATCCCACTGTTCAAGGAAAATAAAATTATTACCAAAAAAAAAACTCCTATCAGGTCCAGTAAAGGAGTCCAAGGGCTATGTCCCATCTCTGATGCCAAAGATAGTTTTACGTCACAGCTAAAGATGGGTTTATAACTAAGAAACAATACCCTATATGTCACCAAGCTTATTCAAAATGGCATCACCTATTCTTACCCAACAGACATTGCCAACATCCTTGCACACATATTCAGTGCCAGTTTCACCTCAAGACTTCTATCCGGCCCCCTGAAATACCTGAATCTCTTATTCCCCAAATTAACTCTAAGAACCATTTACTGATAGTGCTAACCAAGACCAAAAATACTTCCTCTACGGGACATAACAATATACCTAGTAGCTCAATTAAAATTGCAGACCCATTCCTTAAGCTGTTTAACCTAAGTTTAGCTACTGGTTTTATCCCTGATGAGTGGTGCACTGCAGCTGTGATGTCTCCCCCAACAGTTTAGCTTTCTGAAGCATTTCTCCTCCTTACTGAAGCTGGTTAACTGCTTTGAAAGAATTACAGAGTCTGTAAACAATGGTCATGCAGTACAAATTACATATTTTGACCTGGCCAAAGCTTTGAAAGTCATTTCCCATGCTGGCATTATACAGAAGCTAAATGCATTAAAAACTGACTCATATTTGTTAAGATGGATAACAGACTAGCTGAAAGGCTGGAACCGCATCATAATTTATTTAAGAGAACAGAGGTATTCTTCAGGGCTCACTGTCAGGACCTCTTCCTTTTTGGCCTTTACTTCTCAGATCTCTAAATAGATCCAAGACTTCTGGCTACCAAAGTTTGCACTAGGGTTGCCACCCCTCCGTTTTTTTCCAGACTATCCGGAAATCAAACTGATTCTCTGGTAGTCCGGAAAACACTGTACAAACTCCGGTATCCTGTTTCAAAAAGGAAGCAAACTATCGGAGTTTGTAAATTGGCTGATTTACTATGTTTTTTTATAGAAAAGCATAGTAAATCAGCTGAAAGCACAAAGCAGGACCGCAAAACGAGGGCGTTCCTCACTGGGTGATGTCACCGTGACATCACAAAATTGGCAGAATGTGGGTGGGAGAGGGGGTGTGGTGGGCAGGGTTAGTGTTGATGCAAAGGGTGTGGCTTCACTCCTGTTTTAGCCACAACGAAAGGTGGCAACCCTAGTTTGCACAGACTCCATTACTGGGGGCTGTTGTTAAATCATCCTCTCACAATAAAATCCTCTAGCATGTTCTTTCAAACTAAATGTGTATTATTGTCACTTCTGGCAGTCAGCCACCTCCCCTCATCATATTACACAGACAACACACCACTCTAAAATGAAAAAGTAGTCAGGGACCTAGATAAGGAGTATCTTCAAGGTCTGAGGAGGTTCCTAACCTAAAAGATTTCAGGCCTACAGCCCTGAGCTATTAAGACAGTCTCTAAGCTCTGTGTCTTATAGTCTTTTAAGGGGAGATCTTTGTCTCCCTACCTCACCATAAGACACCCTGTTTCACACCTTCTGTACCTCTGCAAATCCAATGGCTCCAAAAATACTAGAATCAAGGACCTAAATTTTCACCAACAAATAAATAAAACACAGTGGAGGGATAGGTTTAGAACACAGTGCCTTCCAAACCTCTTGAATAAACTTACAACTCACCACCTCCCACATCTGTGGAATAAACTCCCCTTGTGTGTTAAGCATTGTGACTCACAATCTTTCTTTAAACATAACTGAGATAACTGTCTGGGTGTTCACAGATTTATTCCGAGATTGACTGGTATGGTCCTCCTGTAAAAATGAGGTGGATTTGAGGCAAGGTACTTACAAGGCATAAATGGTCTTAAGACTAAATGACACTGGAACATTTGCATATCTATGAATATTAACTACAAGTAAATCAAATGAAAATCTGATATCTCCACTGACAGACAAAGAGGTTGGGTAGGGATGGACAAACTCCCCTTCTTATTTTTGCACAGACTATCAGTTGCACATGCTCAAGAAGGGCTGGCTAAAGTGTGTATAGCAACACAAAATATAATTTTCTTACTAGGTTAATACTGACAAAGAAAACTGCCATCCTCTAAAATGTATACAAACATTTTCTCTCAATAGTTGTTATACAACCAAAGAAGCTGCAGTTAATGGCTTAACATGAATGACAACTGTTATATTCAATTAATTAGTACCGTTTTGCTGAATAAAATACAAATTTTTCTTTGAATGGATACTGTGATGTCCTCACTCTGGGCCAGTAATCAAGGACCCTGAATCCTTACCACTGGCACTGGAGAGGGACGCTCACTTGGAACAAAAATGGATGCACTCAGTATTTCCAAATGCAGATCTTTGCATCAAGCATAATTTCACTTAAGAGCACACAGGGAAAACACTCAGTCTAGGGGCTGGTTTTCCCTCTTTCTCCAGATCCCCAATAAAACTTCCCACTGGCACAGCTACAGAGTTGAGTCCTCAGCTGAGTGTCCAAGCCAAGTCCTCCACCAACTCTCTGTGAAACCAGTACTCCATGTCCCTGCTCCAAGCAGTTGAAACACACACACACACACACACACGGGAAAAGCTGGCACAGATTTACTAGTCATGCCCCCTTCTGCACAGACCATAAGGTAGTTACACTGCCACCAGACACTCTAAAGACAGCTACTCTAAGGCTCTTGCAAGGGTACCCAATTATACTGAATAAAATTATTATTAATATAAATTACAGTGTTTGGCCAATGCAATAAGGATTTCAGGAGTGGCCACAGAGCTGTCACCAAATATATACAAGTACTCTCAGAGATAAAAATATTCTCTAAAGGACTAGCCACATTGAAAAGTTTAAATATATTTAATAATATATAAATAATAAAAGAACATGAAAATGCAAAATATCTACTTACAATAAACACCAGAGTTTCACTCACCGGAAATATTAAAATAACACAAATGAATAGATTCACACAGATACAGAAAAACAGTACTTAACTAATCTCACTGATCTAAAGAATTACTACTCCCTGGTCACTTACCAGAGCAAGGCATGATGAAGTAGGTGAATGGTCTTCCTTCTTTGTCAGGTTTTGGTCTTCCTTCTTTGTCAGGTTCTAAAAACAGACAGCCTTGAGACTTCAGTCTCAGCTAGTATTAACACATAATTTTTAGTGATGGATTACAGAATGACATTACATACATCTGGTCATCTGATTTCTGGTTCCCATGCTATCCCCTTGGCTAATCACCACCAGGACTTAGAACATATGTGTCAACAATAAACACACATACAGCTTGCTAAGATCTTTTGTGGCTTCAAACCTCCACCCTTCCAGTAGCAATTAGCTCACCCCAAAGACAATACAGAAATCTTCCTAGTACAGACTTTTAGTCTCTGGCTGCACTGAGAACTGTACGATACAATCTTTATGGCCTAAGCTAGGTAATTTAATTTCAGAACATTTTTCATAGTTAGCTGCAGCTGAACCATGATTGACCCCTACTCTTCCGGTAAGTTCCGTTACAATATATTCATTTCAACAGCTGCAATGTATACATTTAAGCAGTTACTACATGCATGTATATTTATTTTCTGCCCAGCAGGACCCACTGTTGATACATTTTCAACAGAAGCAAACCTCACAAGTACATTTTTAGCACTAGCATCTGTACAAATCAGTTAGAGATGCACTATAATTCTTTACAAAACTCCAGCTAGCTATGCTGGCATATGTTACACATCACTGCCCTACTTCTCCTGGCATAGTTGGCAATACCTCACATCGTCACAGATACTATTATTAACCAAATGCCAGGGTGGCTCTGATTACATACAATTATACACCTTACTAAAATAAATAAACTACAATGTCTATGTTTTAACAGTAAGTATGGGGGTTCTAATTGTACTGCTTTACAAAAAGTGCAAATACACACTGCCACTAGGGTGTAAATTAACAAAAGGCATACTAAACAAATTTTTCCTGGATTATCTGATTCAAGTATTTAAGCACTGAGTGCTCACTTTTGCAGGGTATGGGTAAGACTTGTTCCGCATACACAGCTCGTCAGTAAATATTAATTGAAGATCTCAATATAGACTCAGGTTCAAAAGTAAGCTTTAGCTTCATATAATGGGTTTTGTGGGGTGCCATCTTTAGTAATTGGGATAAGCCCTGGCTGCTATCTGCTCATCACCCAGCGTCTATTTACTATGGTATGCAGTGATTTTACTTGTTGTTCATTATCCCAAATGTTATCATGATTATGTGGAAATGTGTGCCTACTAACCATCTCCTTACCTGCTGCTGCTGAAACATTTCTAGTGTGCTTGTTTTTGTAATGACTCCTACCCTGCTGCGGGTGGTATAATTGTTGTTTGCTTGTGTTGTAAACCTGTAAAGGCTACTTTGCTTCTCGCCTTTTTGTAGTATGCTAGTCCTCTAATGGCTTGTTTATGTGGAACTTATTTTGCTGTTATTTAGTAAGCCGATAACAGCTGTTTGTATCACGCAGCCATGTGGGCCATTTATGAGCGTGCCAATACTGTATTGTATGTTCTTAAGCCTGGAAATGGCTTTTTGAACTATGCCACCCAAGTGGAGATACTTCGAGGGTATTTAGAGCTAACTCTCATGCCCAGCTGTGCTATCTCACATATAGTTTGTTTTAGCTCTATAGTTATGTCTTTGGTGCATTAGTAAGCAGATACCGGCTAATTTGCTATCACGTCACTCATGCAGACCATTCACTGAGCGTGCCTGTATACTATTGCATGTTTTAAGCCTGTAAACGGCTTTTTGAATGGTGCCACCTTAGCACTTAACCTAATGCCTAGATGCTCTCCACAAACCTCCCTTCTGCAGCGTTTGTTTCAAACAACGATGTTTTAAGCCTGTAAATGGCTTTTGGAACTATGCCACCCATGTGGAGACACTTAAGGGGCTAGAGCTTAATCTGATGCCTATCTGTTCACTATGTACCTCCCTTCAGTAGCGTTTAACTCCCTCAATGTTGGTAATTTACTCAGATGCTGTATTTTCTACTGAATTTTAATACAAGAATGGCAATTTCCCTAGCCTGATCCATATTGTAGACTTATTAGCGTTCTCTTGCTCTGTTGAGCCCCAGGCATTTAAACGCTTCCTTGGGAAACGGGAGTAGCAGAGGTAGTTGCATTGTGTTTAGTTCCCCATATTTTACTATAGAAAGTGCTCTTCTAGCATGGTAGTGTCCCAGGTGCCTCACTGCACATTCGGAATTACTTGGGCAGTTGTGCTGTGGTCCATTGCTTACCACTATACTATGAGTTGCTCAGGTAGCAAATCTGAGGTTTGATACCAGCATTTGAGTATCTCTAATGTGTCTCTAACTCCGTAGAGTACCAGAAGCTGAACTACTGACACAAGCTCTCCTGAGTAGAAGTCCCTAATGACTGCTGCATAGAACCTCTTGGCTAACTGCAGTAGCTGTACTGTAAACTGTAAAACACATTATCTGTATGCTGCACTACTGTATCTTAACCTAAGGTGTAGATTGTAGTCCTACTGTGCCTACACATAGTGTCCTGTTACAGCATAAACTTACAGAACTTGTTTTAAGGTGTTTTCTAATGCTGCAGTCAAGTAGGAGGGAATGTTTATTGCTAACTTTATCTATACTGTTACTACTTAGGGGTACGGAACTGTTGTTTTAAAAAGTGTTTTATTGTTGCTACCAAGGATGTGGAAATGTATAATTGCTATGTGCATATATTGTCTCTGTGAATGATTTGTGTAACTAGTCCATTCTTACCTTGCTATGTGCTAACTCTCGTTTCTCTCCACTACCTTGTCTCTCTTGCTTCCTTAAGTTACCCTGCTTTTCCTGTGCTTCCAACACTAGTCTCTAGGAACCTAATAGACCCTCTCCAAATACCAGCGGTTCACCTCACAGCCTAAATTCCCTGCAATCCCTCTCTCAAGGAATCAAGAAAAGTATGTCTGTTGACTAATTCCTGCCAGTAAGACTTTCTACTATTGTACCATTGCTACAGGCATTAAAGCATGTCCTGAGCCAGGACAGCCAGCAGCCTCAACCCCTTCTCTTTTTGTACCTTAACACCCTCTCTCCCCTATCCTCTATAGTAACCCCTTTTTTCTAGCACTCGCTCCTCCCTAGTATTACTCCAGCTAACTCCCTTTCATATCTACCTGCAATATAAGACCTGTCCACTAGATGGCACCCTTATCCCAGCCTCATCTCCTGCTTATCCTCTGTTATTCTTAGCTATTTACCTTAATATTTCTGTAGTCCCAGACCTGCTATTTTTTCCTCTCACTTCACCCTTTACTACTACTGTCTACAACTACCTTTTCTAGGCTCACCTTTCACTGATTTTTACCCACTTCTGACTTATCCAACTTACCTTCTCTAGTCAGTCCTGCTGATTGTTTTTTCTCTAGCTGCTTCAGTACCTGTTTCTACCTGCTCCGTATGCCCTGTGGGCTCACTCTGCTTCCCTACCCTACCCCCAAATTCCCACCCACCGCCAGGGGTCCTACTCTTATACTAACTAGCCACACCTCTTCCTCTTCCCATTATTCTCAAGGAACATTACCATTGGCAATCTTCTCTCATTCCATCCTTCTCTAATGACTCCCCTTCTGTCCTACCACACCCTTCTCCTCCCATCCTCACCTTGTATACTTCCATACCTACAACCAGACATCCAATAACTAATCCATTCCAATGTATAAACTACCAACCCCAGCACATGTCCTGCTATTACTCACACTTTTACTGCTACCACCTTTAACTTTTGCCTACTTACTCACTTCCTATGAATACCCACTATATCCACACCTCCACTACCCTAATCCAACCAACTCTCCGTCCCAGCAATCCTTTATAACCATGCTAATATAACATCTTCACTCAGCTACCTACTACCAAAATATCATAGAAAACTACACATTAGACATAACACTCTAAATCTCAGGAAATCTCTACTCCTAAACAGCAGATTCCCAAACCCAAGCTATCTAAGACAACTCTTCTCAAGAAAAGATGGAGACATTCATCCAAACCCAGGTCCAACAACAACTCCTATCGCTCTCCATAACCACAACCAATCAACTATTTATTCCCTTACTAAACCATCAAACTCACTCCTTGTATCTCATCTTAATATACGTAGCATTAACAACAAAGTAGCTCAACTCCATGCTCTCTTAGAAGTCTACTCCTTTGACATTCTCTGCTTAACAGAAACATGACTAAAACCTGTAACCAAAGACAATGAAATCATCCCACCTGGATATAATATCCTGAGACTTGACCATGTAGCCAAGAAGGGTGGGGGGGGTAGCTATTCTATTTAAATCTGGCTTACAGTTAACGACGTACAACTGTAAACCACCTCTAGATTCCAGTGCAGAAATTCTCATCTCCAAACTTCAACTTAACAATGCCAAATCCATCTATATTATCTGCATCTATCTACCTCCTGGTAATAACATCACCACCATGGAAAATATCCTTTGCTGACTATCAAGAAACCATAATCCTAGGTGATATAAACATTGATTGGAATTGCTATACTAGCAGCCTCCCTACCACCCACATTAATCTATATATTTTTTTCTCAAACCATTACCTCCCCTACCAGGATAAACAAACCTAACAAATAAGTAAGCACATTAGACTGGATTCTCATAAATAACCATCCTCAGATATATGAATCTGAAACCCTCCCTGATGATATAAGTGACCACTCACTTACCTACATCATCAGGCATAAAGCCAATGCTCCCATTCCAACCACTATTAGAAATATTAGATCCAAGAAGAACTTTAACTCTGATCTCTTCCAAAGGGAACTAAGAGCATGCAATTGGTCTCCCTTAAGATACCTCCCTTTAGAAGAAGCCGTTAAATACTGAACTTCCTTGCCATTCTTTACCACCGTGCTCCAACCCGTTTGATTAGAATTAAGACCAAATCCGCCCCCATGGCTTTCAAAAGAAACCAAACATAAAATCCATCTCAGAAATAAATATTGGGCCACATAGAGAATGACTATGAACCCTGTAGATCAACAAACTTTTAGACAGCTAAGAAATGACACTAGGAAAGCTACACTGTCGAATAAAAGAAACTACTACCTACAATTTTCAGCAGGCTACCATAATAACCCACTAAAATTCTGGGCAAGCATTAACCAATTACTACATCCAGGTCAATCCACTACACCAAACTCACAAAATACAGACCAGTAAAATCCCATGCATACTGCCAATGCCTTCAATACCTATAAGTTATCACCTAATAGCTTCACTTTACCTTCCAATAACACGACCCCACCCCCTCCATTTCTCTTCCAACCTGTCCCAACACCACAGATTCTAAGCCTTATCCAAAAGTTGAAACCATGCTCTCCATCAGCAGACCAACTACCTGCTGAATATTTACAGATATCAGCCAAGGCTATTGCCTACCCCATTTCCATTCTTATCAACAGAACTCTCAGTGAAGGTCACATCCCTAGCATCTGGAGTAAAGTCTCCCATATTATCCCCCTCCATAAAGGTGGAAACTCCACTGAATTCTCCAACTACTGCCCCAGAGCCCTTCTTTCTCCTTTGGCAAAGATCGTGGAGAAATGCATCCATAGGCAATTGCTAGACCACCTAATCCAAAATAACTTACTTTCCAGCTGTCAACATGGTTTTGGACCTTCCCACAGCACTACCACTGCTCTCCTTTCCTTTACTGATTGTATTAACAAAAAACACGACTTTAATATGCTTTCCTCTGCACTATTTATCGACCTAGCTAAAGCATTCAATATGGTAAATCACCAAATTCTCATAAATATCCTCAAATCCCTGTCATTAGATGCACTCTTTATAAAATGGTTCCAGTCCTACTTAGATAAAAGACAACAGGCTGTGCTTTGGCACAACTCTCTATCTACCCACCTGCCCATTAACCTTGGTGTCCCTCAAGGGTCCATATTAGGACCTCTTCTTTCCTCTATATTTATTAATGACCTTCATCTAGCCATCCCCTAAGCTGCGTGCCTATAATATGCTGATGACTCCACACTTATATGCTCAGCCACTTCCACTTCTGAACTTCACTCCCTTACCCAGAAAGTATTTAACACAGTTAAACAATGGTTCACACAGTGTTACCTTCTCTTACACCCCAAAAAAACTAAACTCCTCCTTTTCAATCCTACTCATAAGTCCTCTCCTTTTGATTTTTCACTTACATCCACTAATGGTACCATTATATCACCAGACTCACCTACCAAACTACTTGGTATCACCACTGACAACAACCTTAACTTTGACATCCGCATCAACAATACTATAAAAACTGTCAACAAAAAACTCGTCTCTCTCTACAGGATTAAACCCTTCCTTTCACCCACAACCAGAACAACTATTGCACACACTCATCTAATCTCTACACTCCTCTATGCCTCTTCCATTTTCACTAATCTATCTAAGAATAACCTCAACAAGATGGAAATTTCCTACAATAACATAGCCAGATTTGCTACAGGTAATCCTTTTAGAATCCATCATTGCCTTAACTTAAAGCAGCTGGAATGGCTGTAACTACATAATCTGCTTAAATACCACCAACTAACCATCGCCCATAAGACTCTATCAACCTTCCAATACTCCTATTCTAACTACCCTCATCACCCCCTACAATAATCTGAAGTCCTTACATTCATCTCAGAAACGTCTAGTAAACACTTCTAAATCTAACAACAAGGCTGGGGATTCTTTCTCCTCTAATACTGTTGGAAAATCCTGGAATCTTCTAAATAGCAACATTTCCTCACTTTCCTCTATATCACTCTTCAAAAACAGACTGAAACTGTTCCTCAGAACACACTGGTTATGCCCCTGTACTAAACCTGACTAGTTATCTACTCTATCCAAAATACGCTCTGCCTACCCTAAACTTCTCTTTAACTGTTCTATTTTCCTTATTAACAACTTGTACAACTTCCCTGTACATTATTCTTTATTTCCACCCCTGTGGATACTTATTAGAGGGAATACTCTTTATCATTATAACTTTACATTAAACTGTCTCTTTTTATTATGTACTGAACCTGTATGTTGTACTGTTCCTGCATTTTACACTGTTATGATTTCTGTCCTCATGGAATATTTCTGTGTTAATCTGAAATGTCCATTGTATATACAACTGATGTTGCTGTATGTTATTTGGTGCGTTTTATTTTTACTTTATCATGGAGCTTATCTCCCCGGGCCTCTACAGAAAATGGATGTATATCCAGTTAGACTAGCCCGGTCAACAAATGTAAAATAAATAAATAAAATAATGAGAGCAACAAACAGGAAGAATTCTGCTCTCACTGCCAGCATTTAAAAACACATTATAAATTAGTACAGGACTGCTGTTTAAACAGTAGTTGATCCAAAAGCAAGAGGGGTGGAGATAAAAAGAATTATTATTTTGAACAAGAAGTTATGTACTCACCATAACGTTCGATGTATGTAGTCCATCTCACCTCACATTCTTACCCGTGGGTTCGGAGCCGAATATCGGCTCAGACTCAGCCGATTTTTACTAGCTCAAAGTCTCTCATTGGCTGGGCTAAGAGGGTGTCCCATGGTGCACTGCTCCCTATCCCCAGATCTAGTTTGCTGCGAAACAATATATACACTTCATACACACCTCACATGCATATAAAACAGTCACTAAAGAAGGGACTCAGCAGGTGACATCCTATACTCCAAATCTTATGCTCCAAATCCCCCAGGCAGGGGGAAGGTGGGAGGGTAAGTAAGAATGTGAGGAGAGATGGACTACATACATTAAATGTTATGGTGAGTACATAACTTCTTGATGTTATGTAGTCCTATCTCGCCTACATTTTTACCTGTGGGACAGCGTCCCTAGCACCTACATCCTGGGTGGCTCATAGGACAATACTCCTGAGAACTGTGGAACCAAAGGAAGATCTGCCCCTGGAAACCACGTCCAATTTGTAATGAGAAACAAAGGTGTGGGGAGAAGCCCAAGTAGCTGCAGCACATATATCATCCATTGACAATCTAGCTTGAGAAGCTGTGGAAGTGGAAACAGCCCGCGTGGAATGTACCTTGACTGGAAATGGCAAATTTTTATCTCCTGCCTGATAGATGAAAGAGATGCAACTGGCTATCCATCTAGACATTGTAACCTTGGATATCGGAGAACCCAATCAGTTTTCTGAAAAGGATACAAAGAGTTGGTCAGACTTACGAATATCTTTTGTCCGGTGTAGACAGAAGCATAACTGTCTATGCACATCCAATTGGTGAAATCTAAATTCTGCCTTATTAGAGAAGTGGGGAAAAAACACTGGCAGCTCAATGGACTGATTAATGTTAGACACAGAAGCCACTTTAGGAAGAAAAGATGGGTTTGGTCTAAGACGGACCCTATCTTTGTGAAAGATTAAATATGTGGGCTTGATGGAGAGGCTTGAATTTCCGAGACCCTCCGAGCTGAAGTGATTGCTACTAAAAATGCTGTTTTCCATGTTAAGAATTTTAACTCACAGGTAGCTGCAGGTTCGAAAGGTGGCAGTGTGAGTGCTTGGAGAACAAAATTGAGGTCCCAGGGCATGACACTGGAGGACGAAGTAACAGGGTACCTTTGAGGAATGCTTTGCATAGTCTGTGGGCCATAAGACTAGGTTCATAAACTACGTGGAAATTAGATATTGCTGCCAGTTGAACTTTGATAGTGGCTGATGCGGATCCCTGATACAAAAGCATTGACAAGAATTCCAGAAATGAATCTATCAGGGCTGTATAAGGATCGACACCTCTAGAATGAGCCCAGATGGAAAACCTTTTCCATTTGCTAAAGTAAATCTTTCTAGTGGATGGCTTATGGGAAGATGATAGAATATGGAGCACCTCCAGTGGAAAATTATGACGTCTGACTAGCGATGGAAGTGGAGTAGCCAGGCAGTCAACCGGAGAGTCTTCAGAGAGGGGTGGAACTGTCCCGACATGTGTGTCAGTAAGTCTGGTAGAGGGTCCAGAATCCAAGGAGTGTCCTCAACGTATGGTTGAAGAAAAGGAAACCATACTTGCCGAGGCCAATGTGGGGCAATCAGAATCATTCTACTTCCCAAGGATTGAGCTTTCTGAATCACCATTGAGAGAAGGGGAAACGGAGGGAAAGCATAAAGCAGACCGGAGGGCCAATCGTGAACCAGAGCATCCCTGGGTGACTCCCCCTGTGGGGGGATCGGCGTGAAGTAGTTGCTGCATTTCACATTGAGAGGGCTGGCAAACATGTCACAGCAAGGTTGACCCCACCTGCTGAAGATTTGCTCTGCAACCAAGTGATTCAGGGACCACTTGTAAGGCATAAGTATTGCTCTGCTTAGCCTGTCTGCTATTACGTTGGACTTCCCCGGAATGTGCATCACCAGAAACCGTTGGGAAGCTATTGCCCAATTCCACACTCGCATGGCCTCTCTGCATAGGGGGTATGATCATGTCCCCCCTTGCTTGTTGAGATGCCACACTACGGACATGTTTGTCTGAGTGTATCGCAATAGTCCCTAGAGGAAAAACTTCCTGAAGTGCCTGCAATGCAAGAAGCACTGCTGTCATCTCTAGGATGTTTATATGTGAATGTATCTCTTGTTCTTGCCACGTGCCTTGGACTATCCTGCCGAGATAATGCCCCCCCACCCCATCTGGGAGGCGTCTGTGGTCACAGTGGCAACAGGGACAGGAGGAACGAAGGGCTTTCCCCCATTCAAACTGTTGGTGCATAACCACCAACGGAGGTTCTGCTTTCACCTGTTTGTGATTAAGATGGGATGAGATAGTGGAAGCCTTTGTAGAGACCATTGGACAAAGAGGAGCCACTGAAAAAGTCTCATGTGTAATCTCACTAGAGAGGCTAGCATGATAGTCACCGCCATGGTCCCTAGGAGTTGTAGAACCACTCTTGCCTGTGCTTGTCTGAGTGGCATCAGTATATGAATTGTCATTGCAACACCATGATCCTTTCTTGTGGTAGGAATGCTCACATTTGAATGGTGTCCAGCTCTGCTCCTATAAAGGTGACACGCTGTGAGGGCAATAAGGCAGATTTTTCCCAGTTTATTGTTATGCCCAATTGATGACATAGACTGATGGCAGCGTCCTTCATTTGCACTAGTTGATGCCTGGTGGGGGCGGTAAGGAGCCAGTCATCCAGGTACAGAAACACCTGGAATCTTTGACGTCTCAAGTGAGCCGTCACCACTGCCATGCATTTGAACACCCTGGGGGCTGTGGTGAGACCAAAGGGCAGGGCTCGAAACTGGCTCCCAGCCAGAAGCGTAGATGACTCCTGGATGCTTTGTCCATTTTGATATGGTAATAAGCATCCTTGAGATCGATGGAGCACATCCAAACTTTCTCTCCCAACAATGGGAGGATTGACTGTAGAGTGACCATCCGGAACTTGGACTTGTGCACGTAATTGGTGAGTTGACTGAGATCTGGTATGGGTCTAAGGTCCCCTGTTCTTTTCGGCACCAAAAATAATCTTGAGTAAGTCCCTAATCCGATTTGGTCTGAGGGGACTGGTTGGATGGCTCCTTTTTCCAGCAGCTGAGACACCTCTGAGGCTGCTTGATCCCTTTGACTGGGTGGAATGTCTGGGATTTTTCTTATTGGCGGGGGTATTGAAGAGAATGGAATGAGGTAACCTCCGGAAACTATCCTTAGTACCCATTGGTACTGGGTGATGCTCTCCCAAGCTTCTGGGTATAAGGATATTTGACCCCTGACTGGCTCCGGATAAGCGCAGTCGGGCACACTCTCAGGAATGAGAGTATGGAGAGCCGCGAAAGGAGTCACGGTCTCCCGAATTGCAGAGGCCCCCTCTGCCTCTGGGGCAACGTCTCCCTGAGGAACCCCCCCCCTACCTCGGGAGGGGGGTTCACCTTGTGCGGCAGGAAAAAACCTCCGTGATTTCTTGAACCACATCTCCCCCCCCACTGGGCCTTGGGATAAGGCCTAGAAGGAAGGGAAAAATGGACCCCGACGGCAGACAGGGTCTTTCCCTCTTGCTCGCACCTGGTGAGCGTGTCTTTCACTTTGGTCCCAAACAAGGAGGAACCATCAAATGGGGTGTCAGTGAAGGAAGACTTGAATGCCTCCATGAAGTGACACAAGTGTAGCCAGGCCTGCCTTCTAAGGGCGACCCCTGAGCTCGCTGCCCTACTTGCTCCTTCGGACGCATATGAAATGAGCTGCATGGATGAGTTAGTGATGGAGTTGAGGGTAGAAACCTGTGCGTTAACCGTCTGAGCTACCGCCTCAGGTATGTTACCCGTAAGAGTATCTCCCAGTTCATTGAGGAGATCTCTCTGGAGCCAAGTGAGATAAATAATTCAGCGACCGTAAGGTGAAGGTTGCTGAAGAAAGGGTATGCTTCCCGTACCGGTCCATGGTCCTAGATTCCTTATTAGGAGGATGGACCGACGAGGAAGATTCTGCGACTTCCTTCTGGGTGGCTGCCGCCACCACCATGGCATCTACCGGGACTCCTTTTGATAGAAACTCTTTTCCCTGGGGGGCAGACAGGAACTTGTTGGGGCGCCTGGGCACTGGCTCTACAGAATCAGGATTTTCCCACACTCTTCAACAAATGAGGTCAAGCAGTTCGTCGAAGGGTGGAGACACCCAGGAGGTGGAAGGTTGAGTGCCAAAAGCCTTAAGGAATACTGACTCCTCCTCGGAAGGAGTTTTGGAAGGCCAGCCTCCTCTTTGTTTCATGTATCTCCAGGATATCGGAGAAGGAAACATCATCAGAGGAAGACTTGGGAGACCCTTCCGATTCCTCGAGGTCAGAATCAGAGGTGAGAGACTCATCCTGGGAGTCTATGTGCTTCCTCTTGCACAATTTCTTTCTAGGGGGCTCCTCAGGCAAGGACTCTGGGAGACCCTCAGAAGGTTGGGGACCACTCGTGGGGGTGTCCTTAGGGCCTGGCGCTCTGCTGTCCAAGGACAGGTGAGTGTCAGAGGCTCTCGCCAGGGTGGTGGGGGACGGAATGACCGACCCGGGTGATGTAGCGGACGATCTTGCTAGCGCGCTCCGGATGGCCTCGAAGGCAGGTCCTCCCGGTTACGAATACCGACCGGCCTCCGAGGCCACGACCAGGACCAGGGTCCCCCGAGCTGATGCACCGAGGGGGAGACTCACAACCAACAGCTGTCCCAATGTATCCCCCTCTGGCCCGACCGAAGAGACCCGCGTCTCGAACCCTGTGGACAGAACCGACATGGTCGGAGCTGAAGTCGGCACAGATAAACCCAAAGGGGGTATCAGAGCCGGCGCAGGAACATCACTCGGAGTGGAGCATACCGGCTCCGATGGCAAGGTAGTGCTCGGAGGAGGAATCATCGAAACAGACATGGCAATTGGCTCCAGAGCTGAGTGGGTCAGAGCCAAAAACAATTTGGCCAACACCGGCGATTCCAGGAGCCTCTCACTACCCTGTCAACATCCAAATCAGAAAGCCTGGAGGATTTGAAGGAGATAGATAGAGATCGGGATCTCTTGTCCGGTGAATCAAGTCTGACACTGGGCGATCGGCTCCGAATGGGCTCAAGGATAATTGGAGCCGATGCTGTTTCAGTTAATACAAATACCTCCTGCGGCCCCGAAGACAGTGGAGCTGAGGAGTTAGAGTCCAAAACTGTAATCTTCTCCAGGGACTCCGAAGTGGCAGATGGAGCCGGAGACCTTTTCTTGGACTTGGAAGCTTTAGACTTAGTAGTAGAAGCCGAATCAATAGCTTCCTCAAAAGATGGGTTTAAAAGTCCTTTTAAAATTAACTTGTTTTTTCTCTCCTGGAGCACCCTAGGACTGAACGCGTGGCAAAAGCTACACGACTCCTGTAAATGGATGGCTCCGAGGCAGTAGACATACACAGAATGTCCATCCGTGATGGACATTTTATATACACATTTGGAACATTTCTTAAAGCCAGAAGGCTTATGTTCCTTCTGATCTTTGGACATTTTACAATGAACAGTAAAGGAAGCCTAGATGTAACACGCAAAAAAGGGCGGGAAAACACCACACAATGTTGAACACCAGGTACTAACCAACAGGTACACTAAACACCTCTAACCTGAACGGTTCACACAACAAGACACAGCAGAAAAAATAATACAGTCACACACAAGAACCTCTAATTGAAACGGTTCTTCAGGGAACACAAGACCAAAAGTTGATTCAACTACAGAAGGGGAGGACTAGGTCCTCTAACTAAAACGGGCCTAGCCCGCTGGAACAGGAGGGATACCAAACAACTAACACAAGCACTGAAACACACACACAAATTAGCGATCAGCAAGAGTAGCTATTAAAACAGCTTTTGGGTTTGAATAAACAACTTTCTCAACGAGAAATAATAAAAAGAGAGGGTACTTAGCCACAGCCAAGCGAGACCACGTCCGAGCTCTACAAGCGGCAAACGAGATCTGGGGATAATGAGCAGTGCACCATGGGATTCCCTCTAAGCCCAGCCAATGAGAGACTTTGAGCTAGTAAAAATCGTCCGAGTCGGAGCCGATATTCGGCTCCAAACCCACAGGTAAGAATGTAGGCGAGATAGGACTACATAACATCTGTGTGTTTTCTGATGCCTTGCAAATTGTAGTACTTACAGGGTTCCATTGCAGAACAGATAACTGAAAACATGCATGTGCCTAGCAAACAAAAGATAAACAAATAGCCATCTTAGTCATACCACATACACGACTTATCTGTGTTAATTCCTGCACACACAATGGCATATACGGTCAATAAATGAATGCAAATAAAAACTTTACAGCTAACACTAATGCTAAATCAAACCACAGCTATCCAAATGAGCTTGCATGTATAAAAAACAAATTGTGTTTTATACATCATAGGGACTTTCACTTAAAATTTACAGAACTAGCAAACATTAGGTGCATCACCAGTGAAAAGGGATCATGGTATTATAAAGCAAACAAACATTAACAAAAATTCTTATTTAACCAAAAGTCTCAAGCATATGTAATTTCTAGAAAGAAAACATTTAAAATGAACAGAGTTATATTTCTGCCTTTGGATAACTAAATACACTACAGAAAAAAGGTCTACATTAATTGATAACGCATATTTTGTTATCACTTCCTTTACCACTTTTTTCCAATAAAGAAAACCCCAACAAGAGAACAGAGATATTTTAATTTCAAAGCTAGATATTTTGTGCTTGCAAACTACCCATTAGGAGCCACCCACCGATTCGAAAGGCATTCTGTTACTACACTGTAATACCAAAGAAATCAACAGCAATTCATTCTTTCTCTGGACCCTCAGCAACATAAGTAAATAAAGTGCAAAACATTTGAGTCTGTCTGCAGAACACTGTCACAAAATTCTTCTTTCCATATTAATGCAGCACTGAACTCCCTACATCGTCAGCAGCAGCATTCTTCCTGATTATTTTGGTCTTCGTGTGGGCAGAGATTCAACAGTATCTTGTCGAGAGGTCAAGCTGTTTTGCTGCAGTAATGGAAGTGGAGTCTCAGATATGCTTTCGCTTCTTACAAAGGTTCAAGGGTTAGCACAGCACTGTTGACAAAACCTCTGTCAGCATAAACCTCTCTCTCTGCTCTTTGCCACTAAGGGATGATTCTGTAAGCTATGCTGATGGACAGAATTGAAGAGCACATATAGGACACAGGGAATGAGCTCAGGAAGAAAAGTTAAGCATCCTAAACAGGCATATTTTCCAAGAAAAGAGGAAAGCTTGCTTGTGTCCCTGCAGTCAAAGCAACCTAAGGAAAAATAGGGCTCTGGTTGCACTTGTATTGCTCAGCCATACAAATATGTGCACATACGCACATGAAGGCTATATAATTGAAATCTAACAAAGAAAGGTGCATGACATCCAAACTACAAAATAAACAATGTGTTCTGGGTCCCTCAAATGTCTCCTGCTGACTTAATTTGTCATAGGTCATTGTGTGATTAAGGAACTGTGAAAGGAGTTGCAAAGACTCAAAAAATCATGATAGAATATTAGTTATAAATATGCATAGAACTTTATCTCAAATAAAGTCTTTTCTGGGCATCATAAACATATATGCGGCAAGATGATTCTCAAGCCCAACAAGGAGAAGAGCTTTGAAGATAGAAATAAAGCTGAATAAAGAAGTTGTAACATAAATTATTTAAAAGCACAAAGTTTACCATACTAAGTATTTACTTACATAGTTTAGTATTGTTGTTAGATAAAAACAGTACATTTCTTAAATAGACAACTTTAAAACAACATAATCAAGATAAAAAAGGCCAGCAGTTATAATTTGAGACTTTTATCCCTAATAAATTACTGACACCAGAAAACACAGCTACAGTCACCCCACAGACAGAAAATGGAGCATTCAGGTAACAAAATATGACACAATGGGCATTATGTCTCTTGGCATTTCATCTGAGCCCTTAACTGTCTATATGATCAAAAAGGGGTAAAACAGCGACATTCTAAAAACAGATGATGACTACAACTGGCAGAACATTATATATATATAAGCATATACTACTGCATTTTCTCAGTTTGAAACTAATTAGTTTTTCTGATGTTCATTTTCTATGAATCTCACAGCTAAATCAGAGGCCAGGAGACCACTTGACTGCCCCTTTTTTTGAGGTCTACTTCTGGCCGGATTAAGACTGTCCCCATTTTTAGTAGTACATCTCTATTCTCAGAGTTGTTTTACCCCTTCAAAAACGTTCTTATTCCCCTTCATCACACATGATTTTTGAAGCTGTTCAGTACACAGAAAACCACATTACATGACCAACATACTAGTGACATCAATAATTTAAAGAAAGAGGACACACATCTGACATCTCCCTTGTTCTAAAGCAAAAATAAATGATCTTCTGTGGTAGAATTTTGCAGTACAGTTCATTAAATGTCTACAGATTTTATACTCTATCTGATTATATGCTTACACTTTTCCATTTTTGTCACTCTCTGTTTTTTAAATTTTTCTTAATAGTATCCCACATTCCTACTAGAAGCGCGAACAGTTATGAGCTGCTTGTTATTTAATTTTTATGCTAATTAAATTTCCAGATTTTTACCTAGGATTTCTATTTTTCAAGGACCTTTGTTCCTATTGTCAATGTCTGTGGGTTAAGAGGTATGGAGGTCAGCCATTTTAAAGGTACTTTTAAAAGCTCCATTAAGAAAATAACTAAATGAGCATTCAGGTAAATCTACTTTAACTAAGCCTAGAAGTTAGAGGCTTCATCCATGTGAACAGACAACAATATGCTTTTCATTGTATCAGCATCTTTGGCGTTCACTATTACCTAGGAACAGCTACCACAGTAAATTCAGCTGCATAACCCACTGGTATAAGGGCACTATAAAATGATCATTTCATGATATTCATTATGCAATACATATATGTGCAGATGGAAATCTGAAGATACTTGGAATGTACTAAAGCACCTAACAGTCTCACAAGTGCACATACATTTGCTTCCTGCTGTGTGTTATTCAACAGGAAAATGTATTAGTTTTCAATTTGCTTGCAGAGTACTTTAAAAAAGGAATTTGGCACAAAGGAGGGTGTTTTTTTTGCTTCTAATAAGCTGGCAAGCCCCTGCCAGAAAATCAGTATTCTTCAATTAACAGATGGAATAGCTACAATGGCTTTGGAATATAATGACAATATTTTCTGTTAATTTAAAACAAATACACTTCACATATGATTTTAACAAGTAACAATCAGGAATACTGAAATGTCTGCAAATTAACTGATATGCTGTTTAACTTACAATCTGAAATTCATTTTCCAAAGCAGTATATATCATGGGCCAAACAAACTTCATGCCTAACCGCCATTGCTAAGTTAACAGTCTCAACTGGAGAATGTCAGATTAACCCTTACTATTCTCACATTAACTTTGCTTGTTTTACACATGGAGTGCATGCATCCAAGCAACTTGTTTAAGGTGTTCTTTATATCAAACAACTAAATCAAATGTAGCACAGTGCTCAGTGGGAAGATTAATGAATGCAATCTGCAGCAGTGGTACGGGTCATTCTGTACACTTCTAAATGACTGGACAATCCAGTCCTTAATGAAAGAAGCCCAGCTCCAGGAAAAGTGAACTCAAAATCATGAGACAGTAGCTTGACTCCATAGTGTGGAGAAATAAAGCCTTTACTATGACTTAGGTCATTCATGTATGGTTGTGGCATGGGCACTGGAGGGACTGGGTGGGGGATGAAAGCACTGAAAGTCAGAGAACAGCTTATCCATCCTACGGGGTAGACAGGCAGTTTGGCTCTGTACAGTGGCAATCCACAAAACTAAGCAGCTTTTCAGGCAAAACAATAAAGCCCTGAGCAGGGCAAGCTTAGAAAATTGTGAAAAAAAACCCACGGACGGCTCAGCACACTTCAGTTCATTTTATTCCACAGAAACACAGCACATTAACGCTCCACCATACGTTTTCATTTTAAAAATCACTTCCTCAGATGTAGGCTGTTCAAACTACTAATGCTTTTATACCATTCACTTAATTACATTGATTAGGTTAATGAATTATTTAAAAAGTTAATTTAGTTTAAAATCAAAAACTTTTCTTGTTGTATCTCTCCGTGTTGCCACAATTAAAACACATTTAATATTACAATGTTTGATGAATAAATATGTATGAATAAAAATATGTGTTTTAAATAAAAATCCTTAAAACACTTGATTACAAAGAATAAATTATAAAGTTAAAATACTATTAGAAACACATTTAATAGGACTCGGTTAAAATTACCAACTTAAATATTTACTTTAAATGAACTTGATACTCCAATTCTTTGTAATAAAGACTTTAATAAGGGCACACATCGTAATAAAGACATGTTTTAATATTTTTGGAAGTTGATTGATGTTAATGTGCAATATAGCTGTCTCCCATGTAAGGGTTGATTTTTCATATCCCATCTTCTCTAATCTTACTCTCAAGGAACACCATAAGTTGTGTATCAATTCCACATGACATGCAAAATATCAGCCGTTTGATCCGGACAATGGGGACATATAAGCGAAAAGTTAGGACTGAATTTATTTAATTTAGATAAGGTATAATATAACAGCTTCTTGAAAGGAATGAATTTGATTGTATTTTCAATGGCTAGTTTCTTATTTTCTTCAGTCAGTGATTGATTTTTCGTTTGCCAATAGTTTGAAAATAATAAAGAATTCTGATTACAATTACAATTTTGTAAGTCCTAGAAATTGTTTTCCCTTTAATCGCAAGATTTTCAAGTATTAATTTAACTAAATGTATGTTCTGTAAGTCAATGTGTATTTGTGGTGAAGTTTGTTAAGGATAATACTATATTTCTTAGGAAGTTTGACTTCAAGTCTCATTTGCCCCGTGTTAGAGTCTTTCCATTGGTATATATCCCATATTGTGTAGTCTTTTATTTTGTCACCAATTACATGGGAAAATTTTAGCAATCTTGCTATCAAATATATCTCATCTCACAAATTAGTTTATTCAAAAACAAAAAACAAATGCTATTACCAAAAATATTGGGGTTACTTACTAGATATAATTCTTGACAAATAAAATTTGCCGACAAATTGACATGGAAAGCTAACCTTTTAATAAGAAATGAAATATAGTATAACCAGTTTTCATGCATCTTCCCCCTTCTCTTAGTATATGTGTATTTAGATATTTTCCCTAACCATACAATAAATGGATGAATTTCTATCTTTACTTTCTATATAGACTATCCCCATTCCACTATCCCTTATGAGACCAAATGAACATAAGAATTCTCATACTCTGCTTGACGATGTAGTGACTTATAGTGTATATATATTATATATATATATATATATATATATATATATATATATATATATATATATATATAATTTTTCTCGGAATGAGATTGTTGTCTGTTTTCTTTAGATATGTATTTGTATTGTTTGTGTTTTTGAGTTATTGTATTGTTATTATTATTTGGAAAAAAAGAAAACTGAAATAAAGAGATTTTGGGAAAAAAATGAACTTGATACTCTATCTAGTGCTCAAATCGTGAAATTACAGGTATTATGAAAACTGCACTGTAAGCCAAAGGCAAATTGTATAGCATCACTCAGTTAAAAGAATGTTAAAAACAGGAAAAATAAATTCAATACCTTTGATAAATGAGTGTAACACTTGTGTTTATAAAATATGACAAACCCAACTTTTTAATAAAAATACAAAAAAGCTTCAAGACCAACTGTAACTATTGGAAAACATGGGTAAAAACATGATAAAATTCAACATAAAGTGCAAATGCATATCACAGTTTTGCCGCTCTCACTTTTAATAATGGGGCTATGGAGATATGTTCATTAAGACCCAGTGGCTTATTGGCCTCCAAAGTTATCTACCACCATAATTCTCTGTACTCTAAACATTCCTCCCATAAACCCCCTCTGCCACTCTTTTGCACCCTTTCTATCACAAAAAATGTGTAGTATGCATTTTCAAAGCTTTGTTTGTGTTTGTACAATGCATTAGTCTGTTTGTTTCTAGGTCATACATATGTTCGTATACCCTTCTCCTTAGCTTGTGCTCTGTCTTCCCTATATAGAATGCTTCACAGGATACAAGCCCAAAGGAGTCACAATTATTAAAATCCTTGCCATCCAGGGCGATTCCCTTGCTTTCAAAATGTACACTTTCTGCATTGCCAATGTATGCACACTTAATGTCCACATTTGAATGTCCCCTTCCTTTTTCAACGTCTCTGAACTTCTTGGTTTGTAACATTTTCCAATAAAAGTTTTAATTTACTTGAATTCTTATAAACTACTCTTAGCGTTTCATCCTTTAGTTTCTCTAAGTCAGTAAATGCTAAAAATGTATTCCATTCCTTATCTAAAGTTTGTCTTACCATTTTTGCACAAGCATTATACTCCAAGATGAGTGCACTGCCAAAATTGTCATTTGCCTTTTTTACTGGGCCTACCGTATCAAATACTGATAATCCTAATATTGGCTTAGTGTCATTTGGTCTCCTTTCTGTCACTTCTGTCTCAGTTTTATCTATCATATCATCTGGGTATTTCCACGTCCTAAACATTTTCCTTAGTAACCTTTTTTCCATTTCAAAGTCTCTGGACATCATCCTGCAGGCCCTAATATATTGTCCTTTAACTATATTTTTCTTGGAGTACAAAGGGTGAGCACTTTCAACGTGTAAATAAGAGTTAGAATAGGTACTCTTATTATACAACCTGGAATTAAAACGTGAGTTTTCCTTGTATATTTCTATAACCAAGTAGTCCAACTTCTCATAATTTATTCTGTAAGAAAATTAGTACTGTTGTTAATATATTCAATATTTTTTTCTATTTCTTCTTTTGGCCCTTTCCATAGAATACATATGTCGTCCAGGAATCTTCTATAAAGTGACCAGTTGTTACTGTACATTGATTCGGTTACCATCTTCTCTTCCCATTTGGCTAAGACCAAATTGGCATAGGTGGGTGCACAAGCAGCACCCATTGCTATACCTTTCTTCTGGTGAAAAAATTCACCTTTGAAGTACATGAAGTTGAAGTTCAGAACCAAATCTATAAACTCCATCACTACAATACACTCATCATGGGTTAAAGTCTCATCCTCAAAAATTAGTTCTTCCAGGTATCTTAGTCCATCACTGTGGGGGATGCTTGAGAACAAATCTACAATGTCAGTTGTTAGGAAACATACATTCTTATTATATAGATCATGATTCAATGTCCTTAGAAGATCCCAAGAATCTCTCAAAATGTTAGTTCTTTTAAGCTGAACATCCACGAATTTGGCTAGGGGTAAAGTTTTGGTACCCACAGCCGAACCTATTGGCCTCAAAGGGGATCCATTCCGTTCTTATGTATTTTATGCTGTCTTGCATATGGAATTAGAAGAATGCATGAGGCCATGAACCCCAAGGCTTGCAGTATATGTCTTGCAGATAGCAGGGTTTTTGTAGCCACTTGTTTGAAGTAGGTTGTTAAATGAATTTGTTTATCTGGCGTGAGGAAAGCCATCTGGGAAGTTGTATTCAAGCTTGGTCCCAGGAATATAATTTGTTGGCAGGGTACCAGGTGTGATTTTTTTTTCATTTATGGTGTACCCCAGACAAGTTAGAACCCTTTGTACAAAGGCCAGATGATTCAAAAGCATGTCCTGGCTTTCTGCCTGAATTAGACAATCGTCCAGGTATGGGTATATTTGAATATTTCTTTGCCTGCAAAATGCAATAACTGGAGCTAGGCACTTTGTAAATACCCTGGGAGCAGTAGATAAGCCAAAGGGCAGTGCAGAGAACTGATAGTGTGTGTAGCCTGCTTTAAAACGTAGGTATCTTTTGCAAGATTCCCCGATTGGGATGTGCAGGTAGGCTTCCTTTAAATCCAGTGTTGCCAACCAGGCATCTTTGCCTAGCAGAGGAAGCAACTGCTGAAGAGTCAGCATCTTGAATTTTGGAATCTCCAGAAAGGTGTTAGATCCAGGATAGGACGCCATGAATTCTCTTTTCCGGGTACCAGGAAAAGCCTCGAGTAGAAACCTTGTCCCTTTTCCTTTTCTGGTACCAAGTGAATAGCCCCCATGCTTAAGAGAGAAAGTACTTGTTTTTGGCCTCTGCCCACTGATTTGGGGGTAGGTCTGGCCACTTGCTTGGTGTTGACAACATGTGGAAGTGAAATCTGTATCCCTGGGGCACTATATTTAAAACCCATTTGTCCTGGGTAATGAATTCCCAGTTCTTTGCATGAAGAGCAATCTTTCCCCCCAAAGGGGCAGTCAGTTGATAAGTGCTTGGAAATTTTAAAAGGAAGTCATTGAGACAGCTTACCACATAGGGGAGTCTTATTACTCCCAGATTTGGAAGTGGAGGTCCCCCACTACTTAGTCCTGTGCGTACCCTGGGACTGCAGCCTGGGAGCTCTGCTGGATCTGGGTTTGGACTGAGAAGGTCTGGAAGAGGCAGGAAAGGACCATTTCTTGGAAGGCCAATGCCTACTAAATCTTGGAACTTGTACCTGTAAAAATTCTTTAGTTTGCATAGATTTAACTTTTTCTTCCATCTTTTTAAGAACTTCTTCTGCCTTGTTCCCAAACAGGTTTAGGGAAGCATCCAGTAATTTTGCTTTAACATGATCTGGTAGGAATTACTCCTTAAGCCAAGCATGCCTTCTAAGTACAGACCCAGTTACCGCAGCCCTGCAAGATGCCTCTAGAGAGTCAAAACCACATTGCAAAGTATGTTTTCTAACCTGTTCAGCTGAATGCAATAAATCCTGTAATTCCTTATTTTCAGTACAATCAGGAAACAACATCATTTTCTGTTTAAGCAATCCAATAATATGCTGCTGATACTTCAACATATGAAACTGGCAGTTCAAAGCCCTAATTGCCAAAGTTGCAGAAGTGTATACCTTCTTACCGCATCTGTCTAGCACCCTGGAGTCTCTATCAGAGGGGGTAGGATTTTTGGCAGTAGTAGCTTTAATGCCCTTAGGCCCCTGTGAAATGGTCTCAGGATCCGCAGTAGGATTTTTGAAAAGGAACTTGTTAGTGTCAGGGGCCCTGTAATCTCTATCAGGTTTCCTGAGACAGGAGGTAAAGAGTCAGGGGCCAAGCTAGATTCTGCAAATGCATCATCAACAATGTCTAATACAGTAGGTATGGCTAAAGGCCTGTGCTGGGGTAGGAGTAAGAAATCCCTAAACCTCTTTTCTTTCCCAATGAAAATGCTACCTGATAGTATGCAGGGTTTCACCAAAAGAGAAATCCTCTGGGGGGGGGGGTTGGAGTCCACAGCATCAGAATTCTCATAGGTAGATAAGGGTAAATCTTGGTCATCAGAGGAAACAGAAAATTCAGAATCCTGGTCGGAAGCATCATAAACATACTCAGTCCTAGGTCTCTTAGAGGGGGAAGGCCGGATTCCCCTGATTAAAGTAATAAGGTCTTCAACCATTCTACTCATCTGTTTTTTTAGGCATAGAGGCCTGACCATGCGGTCTGGGCGTCAGTTTTTTAGACATGGTTCGAGATTTAGGCCTTGAAGAAGAAGATGGCATCAGTTTAATACACAAGTCAGTAGGCTAGGTAGGCTTGAATACACCCTCAGAAGCCGGTGCCTGCACACCGACTCCGGACCCATCCAAGGTAGAAATATCCACAGGTTCCACAACTGAAGCATCTCACGGTATACCGGACTCTGAATGGGTCTCAGTAGAGGCCTGTGAATCAGAAGTAGCGGGTATCAGGGGTTGCGAAAACTTCTCACCGAGTACCGGCGAACTGGCGACTGGCTTAGGAGAAGCGTCGTCGGCAGCTTTAGACCTAGGTGGCCTGTCTCAATCTTTATCTTTGCATTTTTTCAGAATGTCGGTAGTCGGATAGCTGACCGAAGACATATCAGGATAATTGAACCGAGCACCAAAAGATTTAGAAGCATAAATATACCGATGATGGATAGTCTGTGGTTTAAGTAAGGCACAAAACCGACAGCGAGGTACGTCGTGGTCTGGGCCTAGGCAAGGAATACAGTACGAATGAAAATCTTTATGAGGTATTTGCTTTCCACAAGTAATGCAATTATTTACTTTTACTGACATCGGTTAAGAGCAAGAAAAAGTTTCCCCAATGGGGTACTAGCTTTTAGTTGAAGACTTCGGTTCTGAAAGTCGAAAACAAAAATTTCTGGAGTCGGCTGACCGGCACTTGCGAACTGCTTCTGCTTCAGGCACCGCACGGCAAGAAAGACTGATATAATGGCGTTGGCTGCATGATTTATACCCCTGATGACCTGACATCATGGAAGAAGGGACAGCAACTGACACAGGACCCAAGACTTTGTTAATCAGGCTGACTGAGGGCTACCTGCAAGCAGATAACCCAAATGTAATGACTGCAACAGTGAAACACGAAGAACATCAGTGCATATTGCATATACTGACCTGGCTAAAAAAAAAAATTCTTGGCTACCTGCCTACTAAAATGCATCCCCATATGATACTTAGGACCCAAATGGTTTGGGATGCACAGCTAGGCTTGTAAGGGTCCTAGTGACCATTAACCTAGTAACAACCTGTGAGCCTAACCTCACATATAACAACACCAGCAGGTGCAGATTTATATGCCTGTTCATTATATCATCTAACATTCTAACATAAATTCATCATACTTTATGAAATAATTTTGTGCCCACACAGTACCTAAATATGTCTGCTTCCCATAAAAAAGTAAAGAAAAGAAACTGACCAAAAGGAAAAAGAATAACATAAAATCTCACCTAATACCTCACCAAGAATCTAAGACAGATACATACTCAACAGTATTTTGAATTTGCATGTAGTGGAAGTTAACAGCAGATTTAAGGAGTTAGACCCAGTAGAGAGACCAGATTGAGAACAATGGAGATAATTTTATGATACCATCCAGGTGGTGGCACCAAAAATATTCCAAACAAGGAAGATTAAGGCAGCAAAATGACTGTCTCTGAAGGCTTTAGAAGTGGCAGGAATATTGTCAGTGTATTCTGTTCTTCAGCCTTGTTCTGAATGCTCTAATGATAAATACGAATAATTTACCTACACAATACCTGACTGCCAGTTAAACTACATCTTCTGGAAAGCTAAATATTACCTTCTGCTAACTTTTCAAACCAAACTGTGTTATGCTCGTAGCATGAACCATTAACCCACCCCCCATACCTAGAGTATTTGAGAGTATTAATTCTCATAAAAGCTATACATTTCCCCAGTACTGGTACTACTGCAGGATGTTTGTGCAGTAACAAGTGTTCACTTCTGTAGGCTCAGTGAGTATGAAGAAAATCAGCACAGCAGTAGATATCCCTTTAAAACAAATCTAGACAGAAAATGAAAAGCCACACCCACGGGAAAGGAAAAGATGAAGGCTGTGAGGAACAGAAATGACCCACTCCTGTGCATCTGTCATTATGTAAAGTGCATAACTTTTGCTTCTCAGAATAGCAAGTCCACTGGACACAGTCCCCAGCTCTTTCTATTGTGTGAATCCCTTAGGAAAACATACCCTTGATAACGGCAGCCACAAAGATCTTGAATTGAGATCCAATGGATAATGCTTTTCAAAGGGTTAAAGGCCACATAGCTGCTGCATATACATCAAGGCCTCTATTCTTAAAGAAGATTACCAATACAGCTACAACTCTTGTATTGTAAGTCTTAAACTAATGCCCTTGGATTCAATAATGCCTACACGAAGTGTACACCATTTTGAGTGAACAAACAACACAGACATAACTCACACCTTCTTCATCCTAACTTTAGTTTTCCTACTGATATTCTTGCAGCTTTAAATACTGACAGGGATTTATACCGGTTACCAAAATGTAGACTACATGTACACTTACTGTAAACTTTATTTGTGACTAGAAAGCACAAAAATGTGATAAGAATGTTTTTGAACACGTATCATATACACTTAGTGTAGGCTTTATTGAATCTAGGCCCATGGTTCATTATACACAGCTGTTAAGTGAAATGGATTCTAATTATATCAGATGTGCCCTAGGGGTCAAGCTTAGCACTAATCATATTTAATTTAATGTTTGCTTCTAGTGTGATTCTAAAGGTTGGACAAACAAGTATGCTGCTGCCATACAGACATTTTGCTGACAAGACGTTCAGATGTTGATTAGTGAACCAGTAATTAAATGGAGTGATTCCTTAATTCAGTCTAAACATTCAGCGATAAAAAATGTAAAGAAATAACATTATGCAATTCAACAACTGATTCAGAATTTTTTTCTGAATAACAACATTCTGGAAGAAGTCAAAGTCTTGAAGGACATGAGTATATGGATTAATAACGTGCTGCATTTCACAGGAAATGTGATGACAGCTGGGAATACAGGACTTGCATACTTAGGGCTACTAACTAGGTCAGTCTCATCCATGAATCAGATCCTTATAAGCTTATTTGTTAGCCTTGTCTATTCTATGCTAAAGTAGAACTAGTTTTTGTCAGTGCTCCAAAACTGATCTTTAATTAATGGAACAAGTGCAGAGAAGAATAGGTATTTACAGGTTTGACTAACATATCTTAATTTGTACAGTATTACATATTGGTACTATTGGGATAATCACTACTAGGCCAATAAAGTTTTAAATGATGAAACATTAAGCTGTCTTCTGGGTCTTGAATTAAATAGAAGGTCTAGAATTAAATAGGCACACAGCTTTGAACTTCACTATTCCAAAATGTAAAAAGTTTGCAAGGAAGAAATTCTTATTGATTCTTATTTTGATATTATAGAACAGACTTCCACAATTTAGCAAACAATCAGATTCACTGGGTGCATCTGAAGTGTTGCTAGATAACTGGGTTGGAACTCAGTGTTTTCAAATTAATACTCTGAAGTCTGCATAGCAGGCCTGACCGCAGGAGACCACAGTCTACAAATCTATGAATTTATGTGGCCACAGAGGCACAACAGGTAGCACACTTATCCTTCATGCTAAAAGATCAGAAGACAACGGATTCTATTCCCACACCAGATGCATGTATTCATTATCCGATACTGACAATGTAGTGCAGCATTAGGAGGTGATGCACTCCTAAGTGCGCCAAGAGATGAGATGTTAAAATGAGGTCCCGTCTGCCTCAACTGGTGTTAGCTATGGAGTATGTAATAGAGTCCATGATTTATTTATTATTTATTTGAAGTTTGTTTACCAGGATAATCCATTGGGCTTCAAGGAGCCCATTTTCAATAGTCCTGGGGAGAAAAGCTCCAGAAATAAATATAGTAATTCACTTACAAAAGTTTCAAGTAGAGTACAATTAGAAAAAACTTACAAAGTTACAAAAAAAATTGACAACAGCAGCAGCAAACATTAGAAAAACATACAAAGTAACAAAGTTACAAAAAATTGACAATAGCTGCAGCAAATAATTCAATGCATTTTAGTAAAAAAAAAAGGAATGAGCAAATTGAGTTTTTGAGAATACGCTAGTTTGTCTAACTTGATGATATGTATTACATAGGGCTATATATGTGGCAGTTAATGGGTAAGACAGTTTATAGATAAATAGCTATGGTCAGGTTGAGTGGGATGGGAGCAAGAGCATTCCCATTGTGTAGTTAGGTGCGAGTGGAGTGAGGTTTTAAAGACTGAGAGACTGCTGATGGTCCGGATGAGAGGTGGGAGAACATTCCAGCGCCATGCTAATGAGAAGGATAAAAGCAGTTTGCCTGCTGGACGGGCAGTTTTCTGTACTTCTATTAAATTTTGGAAGTTTGATCTTAGAGGCCTAACATGGAGATGCATTTGGAATGTAGTGGTAAGAGATGGGCAGAGAGTGGGGCTAAAAATAAGTTTATGTGCTTGGATAAGTTGAGTGTAGGTGAGGTAATTGGGGAGTTCAAGCCAGTTTAGATGATGTAAGGAAATACAGTGATGAGTGGAGGATCTGTGACCTGCTACAAATTTTGAGATTTTGTAGTAACAGGAGGAGAGTTTTGATTTGAAGGAAGATTGCAAGTTAGTTAGGATGCAAGTTCCATATAAGAGGGAAGGGATAAGATATGTGGTAGCGAGAATGAGCCTGGTAGAGGAAGTAGTGGCGGCAGTAAAGCATGCCAAGCGTTTTATGGATTTTTGAGATATTTAGTAGGAGATGGCTATCAAATTGTAGGTGATCATCAATGAGGACACCTAGTAGTTTTGCTGAGGAGACAATTTCGAGGGGTGTATTATTTTGGCTGGTGATGGAGAAGGAGTTTGAGTCTAGGATGGTGGTTTTGGAAGGGGTAAATAACATGAGTTTGGTTTTGGTTGCATTTAGTGCTAGGTGATTGTCTAGCATCCATTGTTCAGTTAAGGAGAAAACATCCTGTGTTTGCATTGCTAGTGAGGGTATGGAGGTGGCAGAGCAGATTATTGTAGATTCGTCAGCGTATTGGATGAGTTTGGCATTAGGGATGGTATGATGGAAGTCATTGATGAAAATATTGAATAGAAGGGGACCTAGGATAGATCCCTGGGGCACGCCTGTGGGAGTATTGCGGAAAGGTGAGGTAGCTTTTTTCCATTTAAACTGCTTGGTGTCTGTTAGATAGATAACTGCTGAACCAGTTGATAGTGGAGTGGGATAGGTTAAGTTTAGAGAGTTTGGAGAGGATAAGGTTATGGAAGATAGTATTGAAGGCCTTAGAGAAGTCTAAGAGGAGGGTGGACATGATATGCCTAGAGCATGGGCTTTGTTAATAGTTTCTAAGAAGGAGAGGAGAGCGGTGACAGTGCTGTGGTCAGGTCGGAACCTGTGCTGGGTAGAAGTAAGAAAATTATTGTTTATGAGATAGGGTAGAAGTTGAAGGTGGATACATTTTTTGAGAAGTTTGGAAATAGGAGATAGGATAACGATAGGGCAGAAGTTGGAGATATCATTATTGCTGCCACCTTTGTGTAATGGAATGATGAAGGCTTTTTTCCAGAGCAGTGGAACATGGCTTTCAGAAATAGACTGGTTTATTAGTATACAGATAGAGAAGACGATGGCTTCTGTGGCTAATTTTAGGAAATAACAGGGTAACTCATCGGGTGCATTGGAGCATGGTTTCAGCTTTAGAAGAAGTTTTTTTTATGGTACAGAGAGATACTTAAAAAGTACAGGTTGTTTCTAACATATTCCATTACAAGTAAACGAAAGTCCAGAATTTTATATCTGACAGACAATTAAGGCTATGATCGGCTAACTAGCTACTTCCTGTAAGCCAGACTTTGATTTCCTTAGTTTCCATTTGCCTGCTACTTGACTCTGGGAAAGTCACTTAACCAGACAATGTTCTGGGTCAGTTTGGAAATTGGGCTGTCCCACAGACCACATGTCTAGTAACTAGCTATGAATCCACTGAGAATCTAAGCTTTGGTGGGGTGAAGGGGGCAGCAATCTGAGCATAAATTGTTAGTGGGTATGATCGGGAAATGCTGTTCGATAAGCAGTGCAGTGCCAAAATTCGTTTCCATACTGGCATTCATAAATGTCAGTATAGAAATAGAAGCCAATATTGCTTTTGTGGTCAGGACTACTGAAGTGCTTCAGTGCCTATGTGTGGTCAAAATTGTAACAAGCCACTTTTTACAAATGTGGCAAGCAGTTTGCTACAGCTTTTAAACACAGAGACAGCTTGCTTTTAGTCCTTCAGAAGGACCCTTTTTTTTTGCTTATTAACTTAAAGTTGAGGGTATGGCGGAAGAGGAAACAGCACAAGGGGTTAGATGAGCCAGATATGGCTTTGATGAAACCATAAAATGGCTTATTGTGCTCAACAAAGCAAAAACCTCTTGATAAATCACATGGCAAGAATAACTTTAGCCACCTTTTGTCCCAAGGACATGAAATAAATGCAAACAGAGTTTGGTACTTTTCCATATGGACTTGGTTTTGTCCACACATCACCTCAGCCGGCAACGGACCTCCATACAGTATAGCAAGTACTCCCCATTTAGAATAAGCCAAAAGAGAAGAATGGTAAATGGATATGCTAGCTTACATGTGATTCTTTTCCAACATTCAGGATAAAATGACTAATCTTGAGCATAACTCATCATTGGAAAAGGCCAAATAAGTAGTTTCAAAAGAAAAACTGAGACATTTTGAAATTCTTGCTAAAGTAACTGCTACAAAAAATGCATTTTCCAGGTAAGGTATTTTACTTGTGCAGCAACAGAAGGTCGAGATGGAGCCTGTACCGCATTTCATGAATAAAGTGCAAATCCCAAGCAATATTCACCAACAAAGTGCCTTTAAAAAGGCTTTCAAATCTTTCAATGATGCTAAAGAGAAGGCATCTTGATGCCGGTGAAAATGGAGATGGTTGTCAAACTTTAACAATAGGAACTCAAGTTAGTATCAGATATACTTGTAAAATAGTCAAGTAGGGAAGGTAGGAAAGCAGCAAAATAATGGAGACATTTAGATGTAGTTCACACCAAGAAATCCATTTATTTGACCCTGTATCTTTTTACTCATACTGCCTTAACAGAAGAGAGGAGTATACTGACCATCTTACCTGAAGGGTGAGCGACAGAAAATAAATATCCTATTGAGACTTGTCCAGTAAATGAGGCAACAGATTTGGTTGGCCTCAGTAATGACGGCTTCTCGGACAGATAAGACAAAAGAAAAGGCAACCATACCTGCTGAGATCAAAAGGGAACTAGAAGGATGACTGGTCTGAGAAGTTTGCCCTTTTGCATGAATTTCAGATATATGGAGAAAAATGTAGGAGTGTATTTGATTTTTGGCTACAGTGTCCCTCAGGGATATCTTGATTAAGGAAAGAGGGAAAGCAGTCCTGCATTTGGCATTAGTCAGGCATACAAACAGGGGACAGCTAAGTTTCCCCCATTTCAGGGAAATCCTTTTAGCCACTGAGCAGTGGATGAGCTACTCATACGGTAGTAGCAGGCATCTTGCACAGTATATCCAATAATGTACTCAACTCTGTGAGGATACTGACTGCAACCAGAAAATTGTTGAAAGGCAAGACTTACTTCCACACATTCAAAGCTCTCTGGCACAAAGGACAGTAATGCATCCCTGCTTAATTGTTGATATACCACACACCTGTGTTGGTATGGCCAGAACTCTGAATGGAAGGGTGGCTTGAAGGGTCAGAAGGACTGTTCTCATTTCCAGTATGTTGATGTGTCTGGAAAGCCTGAAACATCTGCCTATTGTAATACCCACCATCCCAGGGCTTATGTGTTCATGGTGGCCGTCATCTTGGATGGGAAGCTAGAGGAGGCTGCTTAAAGAGAGAGACAGCCGGCATCCATCCTCCATGAGAAATGATACTTGCAAAGTCTGAGATATGTGGATTTGGGATTCTGTTGGATCTGCATTTTTGGGATCACTGGACATGAAGGGTCTACTAGAATAAGTCTTTTGCAGAATCTTGCATGTGGAATCATGGATATTGCAGCTGTCATGGGACCCAGTATCATGAGACAATATAGGCTGTTGCAGCTGTGAAAGACTGTAAAAGAACAGAAACTCTGCAATGTACAGCTTCACCTGTACCTGTGAGGAGTTTTAACATGCATAACTGGGTGCCCAGACTGCAATTTTAAGGCAGTGAGAAATTTATAGCTGAGATTCTGCTACATTCAAGATTATTATTAGGGAATGAAATAATCCCATTAAAGATTCTTCTATGGATAGGGCAACTATAAGCCAATTATCTAGGCACAGAAATGTTGAAGCAAATGCATCCCAATTACACACATGCATTTGGTAGTACTATGGGGGCTGAGGTGAGACCAAATGCTAGAGCATAGAAATGAGAGGGACGGACTTGGACTCTGCAGCACACAAACCTCCTGGACTACTTGCTGATTTGTATATAAAGGAAGGTGTTCTGAAGACTCAAAGAACACATCCCGTCTCCTAAAGATAAAAATATACTGGCTAAACTGAGACCATTCAGAAAGTTTTCTTTTGGGATAAAAGAGTCCAGGCAGCTTATATCCAAAGGCTTCCTACTGAAATGTCACACCAAAGATGAAGAGTGCTGAAAAGCCAAAAAAAGTACAAAACCCAAAAAAGGACAAAACTCAACAATCACTCTTCTCTTTAAAACTTCACAACCCCACCCCCAACAAACTTATTTATACCAACTCCAAGATAGCCATAGCTCAGGGAAACGAGAATATTCCAAGAAATGGCATCTTAAACCTTAGTATATGTAAGTCCATTTTTTGGCCATTCAATTTCCCTATTTCAGGACTTGATTTATAGGGTTTTGGCATTTCAAATGGTTACCTGTCCAAAACTGGATTGGGATCCTTCGCCTCTTTTTACATCAAAAAGAACCTGGAGGAGTATAAGGAACATTTCTGGCCTGGCTGGACAGATTTCCTGTACAGCGATTTTTTATCTAAGAAACTGAACAACTCCACTTTGCTACTCATTTATGAGAGAGTGGGATGACAGCTGGGTAGACAATGAGGATACTGGTGCAGAGAAAAAAGTTATTCTGTAACTAACGGATATAATAATTCTCACCCCCATTCATGGTAATCACTTTTCATGCAGACAGATCATGAAACTAATGACTCTTGACTTCTTTCCAGAGGGGAGCAATTAAGTGAGGTCCAAACACTGCATTTGGTCCCCATAGGTAGACTACAGTAGCTCAAATACTGATAAAAGCTCCTGGAGCAGTCAAAAACTCTAGATGAAATTGCCCTGGTTAGTGGGTTTATTTCCAGATTATTACTTATTTTGCTGTTGCCCACTTATACATACATATAATTTATATGCACACAAATGTGCATGGACTGATGTATATTGTGGCACAGTGACTTCTAAGCCTAGAGAAGGCAGTGCTCATTGCCGGGATGTGTCTGCTAGGTCTTCCTTTAACAATATAGGTGTCTCATAAGAAACAGGTACAGAGTATGCAGGCTAACCAAATGAGGCAAGGTTCTACAGCAGGCACAGAGCAGCCTAAAGGGAGTTAATTGCCAAGGAAGAAGCCAGTCTACATGATGTCCCTGTAATATAAAGACAGGAATTTGTCCCTGAAGTGAAAACAGGGAAAGAAGCTGTTGAGAAACTAGTGGAAATTACTCTCCTTTTAAGATAAAGCCTGATGAAAACAGTGGTCACTGCAAGTACTGTTTTGCTTTGAAAAGTCCTGTATGACAGAAACATTTAGCTTTGATTTGAACTCCAGAAGTAAGCTGTGAATGAACTGCTTTTTGTTTCTGTTCATTCTCAAGGAAAGCACTTTCCTTTGTTTTTGTAAATAAATCATGTCTAAAAAACTGAGAAAGTTGATTGTACGGACTGTTTTATTACTGTAAGTGCTACAGAATGCTACAATATGCGTAAATGCTAACTAACACTGAATGCCAACAGTGGGGTGCAATAAGAATGTGTATTTGACCTGAAAATGTATATATTTCTATCACCAGCCAACCTGTGGCATCAAGCAGTTATCACCACTCTGCTCACATTATTAAGGAAATTTTGCCCCTTTTGTAATTAAAATGTGAATAATAAAATAAACCTTACACAGCATACATAAATGCATTCCCTCCAAAAAATAAATATCAGTACTGTCCACGTAAAACACACTGCTACAAATGAAAGTTTACATTGTTTGTAAAGAGTTACCAAAAGCAACAGAACAAAATAAAACACAAACTGCAGCTTGCCAATCAGAAAACAGCATATAGGCAAAACAGTCCCAGTTCTAAAAGATAAAACTAAAAATATATAGAATATAAAGCTAATGTATATGAATGTACCACCACCACACTGCTAAAATAATAATACAAATCTACCTGATGCTAATATGAAAAGTTTAGAATTTATCTCATACTAACATTACAAAAATACCCACAGAATAGCTAATTCATAGACATGTACATAACCTACCTAAAGCCCTTTAACAGAAAATTTGCATAATTACATCATCCATACTGAAATGAGTGGGAAACAGTAATCTAAACTATAAAAGATGAATGGAATATACAGGGGTCTCATTGGTGTCATACTCGAAATACAAAGAAATGAGGAATGTGTGTGTGTGTGTGTGTGTGTGTGTGTGTGTGTGTGTGTGTGTGTGTGTGTGTGTGTGTGTGTGTATCCCTCAAATAAAACAGCTATACAATCTCAGCCTCACTACAGGATATGTGCCCACAGAATGGCGTACAGCAACAGTGGTCCCACTCCACAAAGGTGGAGCCTCTACAGACCCTGGAAACTATCGCCCCATAAGCCTGACTAGCTTAGTCTGCAAGGCTATGGAGAGGATCATCATGGAGCTCATAAACAAAGACATTGGGGACCTACAGACACTAGATCCTACCCAGTTTGGCTTTGTCAAGGGCAGATCCTGCCTTTTGAACCTGGTTGACTTCTTCAAACAGTCACCAAAGCCATAGATGAAGGGAAGGTAGTCCACACAGCCTATCTGGACCTTGCAAAGGCATTTGACACAATACCCCACTCGGGCATCATAGATAAGCTATCCAGCTTAAATATAAACCCCTATGTCACAAGATGGGTCACAAACTGGCTCAAAGACAGAACCCACAGAGTGAGAGTTGCTGGAGCCATGTCAGACTCGAAACCAGTCACAAGTGGCGTCCCACAGGGTTCTGTCCTGGGACCACTCTTGTTCGGTATATACTTTTCGAGGTACAGGCAAACGTGGGAGGACTATGGCTCACCAAGTTCGCAGACGACTGCAAACTGGGCGCCATAATCAACTCTCCAGCTGACACAAACATCCTTCAAAAAGGTCTCACAGAGACAGATAACTAATGCCAGCGCCATGGTTTAAAGCTAAATGCCAAAAAATGTATAGTCATACCCTTTGGCAAAAACAATGTGCCCACAAATTACCATATAGGCGGAAACCCATTAAGTACAGAGAAAGTTATTAGGGACCTGGGGACCCAAGTTGATAGCAATCTCTCCTTTAAAAACCGCATTGCCAAAGTGGTTAGAAAGACCTTCTACATAGCCCACCTCATCACGAAGAGTTTCACATCTAGATCAAGAGAGGTAATCGTGCCCCTTTATTCATCCCTCATCAGGCCCATCATAGAATACAATGCCCCTTTTGGGATGTACTTTACCCGACACCTGCAGCAATTAGAAAGACCCCAAAAGTATCTCACCAAGAGGATCAAGGGTCTCAAACAGATGCCATATGCTGCTCGGTTAAAAAAACTCCAGCTCTACTTACTTGCATACCGCCTACTTCGAGGCGATCTATGCCTGACATACAAAGCTATGTCAATGTCAAATCCAGAATTAATGGACATGCTCCACCTCAGTAAATCTAAATCCCTTAGAGCCACACGCTCGAGGGACTTGAACCTCAGCACAGAAATAAATAGAACTTGCTGGAGGGACAGGTTCATAACCCAGAGGCTCCCTTCACTCTGGAATAGAATTCCAGTTCATGTGAGGCAGAGCACCTCACTGAATCTCTTCAAGAAGAATCTCGATAGGTGGATGGGGGATCGTAGGTATGTCCCAGGGATTACTCCCGTGTCACTATTAGACAGAGGCACAGTAAACTAAACCTTAAAAAGGGCACAGTATACTCAAATCAAGGGGTGGCGTAAGCCATACAGAATCGGGCTAGGCTTATAATTGCCTCAGGGCAGATAGCCTAGTATGAACCTATATATATATATATATATATATATATATATATATATATATATATATATATATATATATAAATATAAATATAAATATATATATATATATATATATATATATATATATATATATATATATATATATATATACACACACACACACACACACACACAGATATATATATATATATATATATATACATATATATATATATATATATATATATATATATATATATATATATAATATAGCTAGATATATATATATAGAGATGTGTATATATATATATATATATATATATATATATATATATATATATATATATATATATATTTACACACAAACACACACAAGTAGTTGTTGTTGTGTCTTTCGGCTTTTCCCAGTTAGGGGTCGCCACAGCGGAACTCCAGTCCGCTAATGATTGGCAGTAGATTTTTACGTGCCGAGTTGCCAGCTCTGACGCAAAACCTTCAATGAAGGTACACCCATTCACGCATGTCTCCACACAGAAGACGCACTAGCTGAGAATCGAACAGGACAATGTCTTACTGTGAGGCGACAACGCTACTGCAGCACCACCACAAACACACACAAGTGTGGATATATAAATACGCACACATATATATTTCTAAGTAGGTCAAATGTTCAAATTGTCAACACCTTTCCTGCTTGTCCAGTTTGGATAAAAAAAATGTGGACAGTGGTGCTACAATACTGGGGCTGGGGAATATGTCCTTTCCTCAGTATTATGTGATCTGGGAGTTTGTACATGTAATTTGCTGGTGGTGGTGGTGGTGGGGTGTAGGTTACTTGTCCCCTGCAAAAACACCATTTGTTCTTTGCATGTTTTGAGACTATGTCTCAGAGCATACACTGTGGGAGGTCGAATTTTTTTTTTTGATCTATTTGGGACGTTTTCCACATCAACATTTTGCTATTTCAGACAATTTAAGAGGCGTCAAATACACACACACACACATATATGTGTGTGTGTGTATATATATATATATATATATATATATATATATATACCACGAATGGTGATTTCCGCAACGCATATCCTCGACTCATACATATTAAGTAGGTTGTAAGGTCGATGCAACAAGATCAACAATGTTCTGTCGATCTTAATGTTAGCAACTCCCATTGCCAATCATGCTTTGAGTCCCAGCCTTGTGTACCTCCTTCTGAATGGATGTACACATAAACGTCGACTTTCACACTGTCGCTCCTACCATGCTCGAGGAGGAGGCTGTCGTGCAACTGAATGTTGACATTTTGACTGTAAACCATACACACACACACACTATATAAATACATACGGTTCTCATGCATCTCATTATGCTGCACCTACGGATTCTCACCCCAATAAAATATGGAATCTTCACAAAATGAGGTTAAAATATAGCACGCCCCTACCCTCCACCACCAACCCTTTGTAGGACCCATGGTAGTACTAGTGTAGGAGTTTTTCAGAGGTGTGATTCAGTGCATTTTTTTCCCCTTGCTAAACAATGGACCAATAAAGAATAAGTGAGCAGAACATACACTCTTTACTGATGCTCAGCTTGGACTCTGAAAAAACGGATATGGTATAATTAGATAGTGGTTAAGTTCAGTTCTTTGAAATACAATACACAAAGCATTATGAAACACATGCAGGGCACTATTCATAGGATTCAAGTCCTAAATCTGAAAATAAATGTTCACCGAACCTACCTACCTTCAGTGAACATGCAAGGGAAGTTGTTTTTCTTTTTTTGCAGGAAGACAAGTCAACTCCAAGGTCACACAGCAATGAAGAAAGAGGCAAACTCCACTATCACGGAATATAGTTTCAGCAAATTTACTTTGAACATTTCACATTCGCTGAAACTACCTTCAGCAACCTGACACATTCCCCTGTTCATAAATATGCACCACCCAGCACTGACTGCATGCTTGTCACCACTGTACTATTCACTAAATGATCTTACACAGAGGGGTGAGATTTTAAGTAGTCTTACCCACTGTGCAAGTACTGTACTCCATGCATGCACTTCAAATGTCCCCATCAGACTGTACAAGATTCTCAAGAGTAATAGCATCCGTGTAATGGGCTGGTCCCAATGGAGGATGCTAGGCTTATGACTGACACACCAGTGATCGACATTATAATGGCAATCCAATATGTGATTGTGGTATCTCAAAGATTTTGCTTTTCCTCAAATATAGTGCAAACTCAGAGTTGATATATATCAAGTAACACATTCTTTGCAGATTGTGACCTTGACTGGAGTTCACAATCAAATGATTCTGACCTTTTGTGACTGCTGTTACATGAAGTGACTGCAAAAGCATCATTTTTTTAAGAAGCCTCATAAGGAGTTAACTTATGGAACAAAAATCATGTACCTGCAAATGATGTTACAGCAATGAGCACACTGATACCCTTCTTTGCATGGTATATTGTTCAGTATACAGTACTGACTAACATACTAGCAGTACCAAAACAAAAACACTCCAAAGTTAACATCATTCCTCGAAGCCTGCAAATATATTCAGAAATACTGTGTAACAGACATAGTATAATATCCTGAACAGTTGACATCAATGTCTATTATCTGGAGTCAAGTTCTAAGAATTTTACAATTTGTTATAAAATCAAGGACTACGTGCTCAGCAAAAGGCCATGTTAGATGTACTGCATTCTGAAATTTATGAGAAAGGCTAGTTATGGCTTGTAGTGCAGTTTCTTTACAAGATTCTTATCATTTGGCCTTTAATGTCCCTCAGATAAATAGAAGGTACAATTAAAAAAAGCTATGATTCTAAAAAAACATTTTTATATCCAAGGATTCAAAATTATAATTAAAACAAATACATAATCACTCTATAAGAAAAATACTGAAGTGCTATGACAGAAAACTGCAAAGAATGCATGAGCAGAAAATATTGTTGTACAGATAGTTTTGTTTCATGTTGTCTTTTTCCCATGCTATGAGAAGTCAGTCAAAGACTGGTGTCTGTAACATATTTGAAGAAAAATGTTGTGTCTTTCGGCTTTTTCCGGTTAGGGGTCGCCACAGCGGAACTCTGGTCCGCTAATGATTGGCAGTAGATTTTTACATGCCGAGTTGCCGGCCCTGACGCACAACCTTCAACGAAAGTACGCCCATTCACGCACATCTCCACACAGAAGATGCTCTAGCTGAGAATCGAACAGGACAACGTCTTACTGTGAGGCGACAACGCTACCGCAGCACCACCACCGCAGTAATAACATATTTGAAGAAAAATGTGAAAAGGAAATGACTGTCCAGAAAATAAAATAAGTTGTCATCCTGCCCCCCTCCCTCACAAGCACACACACAAACATGCCTCAACTGAGTAAGAAAGTTTGTTCAGGAGAAAAAAAGGCAGAAATGTATAAGAAAATAAAAATTCACTATCTTATAAAAAAATTCAACATATTAACCTCAGAGCATACATGATAGATTCATTTTTAAAAGCTCCCCTAGGAATAAAGCAGCAAAATAATTTAGCAAAAAGGCACATCAGAAAATGGCCAACAGTCAATTAAATCATCAAACTGTAACTTAAATATATTTGAATATAGCATAATTAAGAATACTTTTGAAAATCTACAAAGCATGCTAAGTTTAGAGTAGACAAAGTCTGATTATAGGTGGGAGGGCTCTAATCATAAGATTATTGATTCACATTAATAAGTTGCAACCATCTGATGTGCTTCCTGAATGTTTATACAGACTACTACAACATCTGAAAAAGATCCCATTTCATTTGAAAACAAAAGTAGGTGAACTATGCACAATTTAAGATGAATGCCAGATAGACACGGCTCCATCTATATCATTGCTACAACAGAAGGCATTCTTAAATCTTCCTAAAACAGATGAATTCACGAACACGGGAGTTACACAACTAATTTTTTTTAGGCATTTTACATCTTATTGCTAGCTCTGTGTGGCTGAACACATTCTATACTTAAAAAAACAACATGCATATCCTAAACATCAAAACACAAGCAATTTATTGTCTGATTTGTTCAGAAAAGCTGAATAATCTCAGTTGATATCATTGGCATCATCTATTTTTCTTGCTAACCATTTTTAAGTTTTTATACTGCTTCCTCTACTCCTATGAGTTTTTTTAGTGCACAGAGTTCGTGATGACCTTGTATGTGGCAATGTGCTCTAGAGTTTACTGCTTGGAGGAAAATTAATTATTGTTGATAAATCAACTCTTTAATGATCAGTGTTTGGAGCTGTTAACAGAACTGCATCCAGTCAGTTGTTATGTGAATTTACAAACTGTAAGCTATGATTCACAAACATACACAAGAGACTATCTCTGTCGCAATTATGGACTGCGATCCCAAATTAAATAAGCAGATTCTAATTTTGAGGCCCCAACGGGCTTTTGCACTGAGATCAGCAACATACAAGATCAATAATTGTCAGTTTGTCTATAAATGAGTTAAAAAATATGTCAGCATTTTAGAAATCTGGAAAAATCCTGAACACTGATTGTCTGAGGGTAACTGCAGACAATTATTCTGTGGATAAGAATAACACATATCAAGAGTATCATTAGTCTGTGCAGAATGAAGGGCATCAAATTTCGTTTACTGTACTGTACAACTCCCGAGAGGAGGCTTTATGCTGCTGAAGCAATGGAGATGGGGACAGTAGCAGGAGGGGAACCAGGCTCCTGCATGGGAAAATGAAGATCATGCAAGTCTGGCCTAAGCTACAAATACTAAGAGATCTTTGGACTCCTCATTGCTCAAGAGACTTGTGTGTTTAAAGGAAAAATCAACACTGTCAGTGGGGCATAAAAACATTAAATAAAACGTGTGAGGGAGCATATATATGCTATTAACAAAGAGGATGATCACAATGCTTTAGCAAGACATATATTAAGTGTGGCTACATCACACTCATTTAAATTTAGTGTATTGCAGTTAGTAAAAAGAACAAATAGGTTGGGTAATATAAAAAAATCACACTGAAGAATGTGAGAATAGATGGATTATTAGACTTCAGGGACATAAGCGACGTGGACTTAATGAAAAGGGTACTTTGAAACCTTTCATAGCAGCACCCCTCTATAAACACTAGTCTATTAAAATATAATTTATTAAAATACATTTTTATTGTGATGCTTTATATGTTTATATATGAGTTTAAATATGTTTATTTTGTTTTAAATGATGAATAGAATACTATTTTTATGTTTTTTTGTGTTCTATTCAGCATTTTATATGTTTTATTTGTTGCAACAGGTGATGATATTGTAACAACTTTGATTGGTTGTTTTACACTGATGAGTATAATTAAATGGAGTGTTTTAGAGTGTAACTGTTTTGAAATCTGAGGAAGCGTTTGGGAGAACGTGAAAGCGCTTACTGATACTGCAGTCAATAAAAGAGTTTTTTGAATCGGCCGTGGTGAGCCTCATCTGTTTTGTTTCTTCAATGAAAATCTTTGCTTATATTTTTTCTTTTATTCTGCAGAAAGTGACAATAGCATGGTGTTATGTGAAAACAGACAGCCATTCAATCTGAAAAGTCTGACGGGTAAATCTTATTGTATTTAAGAACTTTTGTTCCCTTTTCTTCCTTTAATTTTTCATAACAGGTGATAGTTGACTACAGCAGTTGGAAAAACTGGTCAATTAATGACAGTTCAAAGATGTCATGAGAATGAAATAGAATAAAAACTGCACCAAAAGCTCACGCACCAAAGATTTTATTTAAACAAACAAAAACAAAAAAGTAAGCGCTTTCGCAACTAACCAAGTCGCTTCATCAGACAGCTAGTAAAATTCTATAAAACATTTAAATAAGTAAAATACATGTCAGGTGATCAGCACTGCTAAGGTCATTGGTTATAATTAATTAAAAAATTGTCATGATTAGTTAAATTAAAAACACATAAGTGTTGTGCATTGTATAGCCTTACTAAGCTCTTATAAAAGTAGAGAAAGTTTTCACATAACAATAACTGCACATAACAACAAGGTAACCATTTCTGTATATATCATACTAAAAATTACAGCTTCCAAGGACAGGTTACTAGAATTTATGTGGCAATGGATGTGCTTTGAGAAAAGGTTTAAGGGAGAATGTTTCTTTTACACAAAAATGTTGTCACATAGTTACTTGTTGCTATGGTAACAAAGGATACTGCCTTACTCTTTCCTTATAGGTTCATAGGTTGATACTAGGCTATCGGCCCTACGGCCTATACAAGCCTAGCCATAACAATTCCCTGGCTATTTCTTCCCACACTATTTACTTCCCTGGACCACTGTCTAGCAGGGCGACTGACGTGATCCCCGGGGTGAATTTCTTTTCTCCCATCCAATCATCAAGGTTCCTTTTGAAGAGGGCCAAAGAGGCGCTCTGCTTGACATGTATGGGCGATCTATTCCAGAATCTGGGGAGTCTCTGGGTCAGGAACCTATCCCTCCAGCATGTTTTGTTTATTGTGATGACGAGATTTAGATCCCTGGAGCGTGTGTCTCTGAGGGATTGGGAATTCTTTAAGTGTGGCATGTCCAACATCTCTGGGGTTGACATGGCCTTGTATGTTAAGCAGAGATCACCTCGGAGTAGACGATATGCAACAGAGTATAGCTGGAGTTTTTTAAGGCGGTCAGCATAGGACATCTGCTTTAGGCCTGTGATTCTTTTAGTGAGGTATTTCTGTGGCCTTTCCAGTGGTTGCAGATTTCTTGAGAGGTACATACCAAACGGGGCATTGTATTCTATAATGGGTCTAATGAGGGATGAGTACAGTGGGACAATGACCTCCTTTTTTCTGGATGAAAAGCCCTTAGTGATGAGGTGTGCCACATAGAAGGATTTCCTGACTGTTGTGGCAATGTGGTTATTGAAGGTGAGACCACTGTCCACCTGTGTCCCTAAGTCTCTTATCACACTTTCGGTGTTTAGTGTACTGCCACCTATGTGATAATTCACGGGTACATGTTTTTTTCCCTAAAGGGGATAACTATACATTTTTTGGCATTGAGCTTGCGTCCATGGCTCTGGCACCAAGCATCTGTATCTGTAAGGTCCTTTTGTAGAGTGTCCACATCATTTGGGGATTCAGTAATGGCTCCCAGTTTGCAGTCATCTGTGAACTTTGTTAGCCAGAGTCCCTTAGTGTTGGCCTGTACTTCAGAGAAGTAGATGCCAAACAAGAGAGGTTCCAGGACTGAAACCTGAGGTACTCCAATTGTTACTTGTCTGGAGCTGTATTTGGAGTCAGCTACTTTTACAGTGTGGGTTCTGTCAGTAAGCCAGTTGGCAACCCATCGAGTGACGTAGGGATTTATGCCCAGCTTAGTGAGTTTATCTATGAAACCAGAATGGGGGATGGTGTCAAAGGCCTTGGCGAGGTCCAGATAGGCTCTGTGGACTGCCTTACCCTCGTCCACGGCTCTGGAGACTGATTCGAAGAAGTCAATAAGGTTCAGGAGACAAGATCGGCCCTTCACAAACCCAAACTGGGTGGAGTCCAATGTTTTAAGGTTGCCAATGTCTTTGTTTATAAGTTCCATGATACTGCGTTCCATGGCCTTGCAGATCAGGCTCGTCAGACTGATGGGGCAGTAGTTCCCGGGATCCAAGGTGGATCCCACCTTGTGGAGTGGGATAACTGTAGCTGTATGCCACTCAGTGGGCACGAAGCCTGAGGTGATGGTATTATTAAACATGACACTTAGGTGAGGTGCCAGTTCATTTTGTAGTTCATGTAGTACACAGCCCGGGATGTCATCTGGTCCCATGGATGCTGTATTCTTAGCTTTGGAGAGTGCGTTTTTTACCTGTGTGGCCGTTATTACTGGAATTTGGCAATCTTCCAGTATTGAGATGGGCCATTTAGGGGGTGAGAGGGGGTGAAGTTGGCACTGAATCAATCTGCCAGGATATTGGCAATATCCTTGGGATCTGTATATTTAATGCCATTCTGTTGTAGCTCAGAGCAGATCTGAGCATTGCCATTTAGATTCTTGACATAGTTATAGAATGCCTTGTGGTTGTCTTTGGAATCTTTGGCAATTTTATTTTCATAACTAGCTTTGGAGGATTTTATGAGGGATCTCAGCTTCTTACTGAGGCTGGTAAGGGAGTTTTTTGAATCCTGGGATTTTCCTCTTTTCTGCAACAGTTTTTTCCTTTTGTTGTAAAGTTTGTTTATGGCAGGGGACCACCAGATTGGCTTCCTTTTTTTGGAGGAGAGCATCTTGGTTCTATTTGGTTCATAGGTTCATACTAGGCTATCTGCCCTAGGGCATTTATAAGCCTAGCCAGAATGTGTTTGGCTTTCGCCACCCATTTTAATTTATTTTGCTATGCCCTTTTTCGAGGTTAGTATACTGTGCCTCTGTCTAACAGTGACACAGAAGTGATACCCGAGGTAAACCTATGATCTCCCATCCACTCATCAAGATTCCTCTTGAAGAGAGTCAATGAGGGACTCTGCCTAACCTGGACTGGGATTTTATTCCAGAGTGAAGGGAGCCTCTGGGTTATGAATCTGTCCCTCCAGCATGTCCTATTTATTTCAGTGCTGAGGTTCAAGTCTCTTGAGCGCATAGCTCGATGGGATTTGGATTTTCTGAGGTGCAGCATGTCCATTAATTCTGGGTTGGACATGACTTTATATGTCAGGCACAGATCACCTCTGAACAGGCGGTATGCCACTGAGTAGAGCTGGAGTTTCTTTAACCGGGCAGCATATGGCATCTGTTTGAGCCCTTTGATCCTCTTGGTGAGGTACTTTTGGGGTCTTTCCAGTTGCTGCAGGTGTCTGGTAAGGTACATCCCAAAAGGGGCATTGTACTCAATTATGGGCCTGATGAGGGATGAGTAAAGAGGCACGATGACCTCCCTTGATCTAGATGTGAATCCCTTCATGATTAGGTGGGCTATATAAAATGTTTTTCTAACCACTTTGGCCACGTGGTTGTCAAATGCGTGATTGCTATCAACTTGGATCCCCAGGTCCCTAATTACTTCTTCTGTACTTAATGAATTACCACCTATGTGGTAATTTGTGCACTTTGTTTTTGCCAAAGGGGATGACTATACACTTTTTGGCATTTAGCTTGAGGCCATGGCTCTGGCACCAGTTGTCTGTTTCTATGAGGCCCTTTTGGAGGATGCTTGTGTCGGCTGGAGAGTCTATTATGGCACCCAGTTTGCAGTCATCTGCGAACTTGGTCAGCCACAGTCCTTCCGTGTTGGCCTGTACCTCCGAGAAATATATACCGAACAAGAGAGGTCCCAGGACTGAGCCTTGTGGGACACCACTTGTAACTGGTTTGGAGTCTGACATGGCTCCAGCAATTCTAACCATGTGGGTTCTGTCCTTGAGCCAGTTTGCAATCCATCTAGTGACATAGGGGTTTATATTTAAGCTGGTGAGCTTATCTATAATGCCCGAGTGGGGTATTGTATCAAAGGCTTTTGGGATGGCACGATTCATGCATGAGTGGACGTGCTCATACAGTGCTTTAGTGTAGGACTCAGTAGTCGAACTTTCAGTTCCCGTCTGCATGGGTGTCATGAAGTTTGTAACTTCTGACTTGAGTAGCATGAACTTGGCCTTGGAGAAGTTTTTTATGGAGGTTTCCTTACTGGGGGGTGAGGGTGGGATGTAGATGTTAAGGGTGATTAGCTTATGGTCTGACCTGACCAACGAAGGGGTGACCATAGGTGTGGAGTATCGATTTCCCATGTTGGTAATGACCAGGTCTAGGATATTGGAGCCCCTGGTGGGACTATGGATTAGTTGATCCAGGGCATTGGAATTTATGAATTCCAAGAACCACTGGGCAAAGGTGTTGGTGCATGAGTAGTTTTCCCAGTTAATAGCAGGGTAGTAGAAATCACCCAGTATTAGGGTGTTTGGTTGTATATTAATATTTTCCAGTATGTTTAGAAAGATGTAATATGAATCTTGGGGCATGGTGGGGGATCTGTAGCAAGCTGCAATTTGGATTGCAGTCTTACCTAGTGTTAGTTGCACCTGGAGACTTTCAGATGCATTGTGTTGGGCAACTAACCTGGTGGTGTGAATATCCTTGGTGAATATGGACACTCCTCCACCTTTAGTGTTTCGATCCTGGTTTGGTAGACGAACGTGTGGTAAGAGTTGTAGCCTGGTATTGCATGGAATGACAAGGTGGGCAGACTGGCAGATGCCAATTGTTTGTCAATATCTCTTTCATATTTTTTTTAGTGGTTTGGGGGAGGGCACCTACAGCTGTTGAAAAGACTTGAGCATTTACATTGACTGTACCAGCAAATCTGTATTTCTGGTGGTTATCATCTCTTTGCTGAGATCAATTAAAAAAAATTAGAAACTTTTCTCTAGTATTGTTAATGTTTCTCTCATCACTTTCATGACACCTCCACCATTTCCTGGGTTGTGTGAATACTGTAACATTTCTAGTCATAAAATTAAAATGGCCATTAATGTTTTGACACCTCTCTTGGCAGAAGATCATTACAGTACATTTTCAAAGACTGTTAGTTTAGGGGACTAGTCTTACAGGTTTATAAAATGGAAATTGTGTTTCGTTTTTTTGAGTTTTAGCATCAGTAACAGCTATTAATCAAATGTATACCTGAAGTGAGGGAAATTATCACTGTAATACTACTAATTGTATTTGCTATTCCACCTTGATCCATAACTATAACAAGGGAAGACATTGATTTAGCCTTCAGTTCACCAGTGTCTGGCAAGGCTGCAGGGCCTGATGGAGTGCCATTTGAAAGTACAGTTGTGTAAGTTAAGTTTCATAACAGTAAATGTTCGAGTGACCACTGCTGCAGTAGCTATATGGCTTACATCCTGCCAAGCAAATAACAGATGGCCAGCTTCCGAAGCTTAAGGGCACCTTCCATGTGCTGAACCTGTCAGGTAGTTCAACTGAAAGACAAGTTTGGGTGCCAAGCCCTTCAGAGCTTTTCTATCAACAAGAGAGGGAGGCTAAGCCCTGAAAGGACAATGCTAGGAAGAACAAAAAATAAATGCCTGAACACTGGCATAAAAAACAAACCAAGAAATAAGGGAGGTAGAGGGACAGGGAGCAGCTACTGCAAAAGTGATCATTCAAACATCTACTGTTATGGTAAGTTTCCTTACAGAACTGCTCTATGTTCTTTACATTGATCATTGCTTTAGTATCATAAACTACATCTGAATTTTGGGAGGTGGAAGGAGAAGAGTCCAGTGGCCCCTAGAGAATGGTCCTAGAAAAATCTGATCTAGACCTATTAAAGGAATCAAGCTTATAGTACTTTGTAACAGTATGTACAGAGAACCAAGTTGCTGTTTCTAGAATACTTCTACAACTAAACCATTTGCAGAAAGCCATAGATAAAGCCAAGACTCGAGCAGAGTGGAAGTGGACTATACCTGGAATAGTTTTGCTGTGATGAGTATAACAAAAAGCAACAGTCTTAGACAACCATTTGGAAACAGCCTGCTTTGACACAGATTGTCCCTTTTTCTAACCTTCACAAGAAATGATCAATTGATTTGAAGATCTGAAAGATTCAGTTCTGTCAAGACAGTACCTGAATTGTTGGAAACTTACAAATTATGGAGTATCCTCTTTCACTCATTTTTAGGTCCACGAAAGAAAATGGGTAGATGGAGAGTTTAGCGTCAATTAAACTCCGATATGGTTTTAGACATAAAAGAAGGCTTAGTTCTCAAAGAAGCCTTGCCCTTGTCGAAAATAAGGTATTTTCACCATAAGAGCTTGCAACTCAGATACCCCTCTTGCAGAGGTCAGAGCAATCAGTAAAACTGCTTTCCATGTTAAGAACCTCAGGACAGCCAGGTTTAAAAGAAGTGTTAACCTCTTTAAAACAAAGTTAAGAACCCAAGGGGGCCACCAGTTTTTCTGGAAGTCTCTTATGCAAAAACACTTTCAAAAACATTTTGACATGAAAATAAATTGACAGAGGAGGGTCTATGAGCAGACAGGATGAAACTGGCAATAAATGAACCTTGATAGAGGACTAAGAAAGGCCATAAGATAGTAACTCCCACAAATACTGTAAAACCAGACATCAATTAGCCCTGAATGTTGTTGGCACCAACTCAAAAACCTTTTCTATCTGCTAATATATGATTTTCTAGTAGCAGGCTTTCTTGCCTCCATTAGTACCTGATGTCCATTAGTACCTGCTACATGTCCTCAGTAAAAAGGTGCCTGAAGGGAATTAAGGTAAGCAGTCGACTGAAGTTGATAGGGATTTTTGAAGAATTTTTGCCTTATATTTTTGGTGTGTAACTCATAAAATTTCTTTCTGGCAAATCACTGGGATGATCTGAGGACTGAAGTCACCAAATAATTACATGCATTTGAGTTTCAGACTTCAAATCCTTCAGAAAATGTATGTTAACACAATCCCTATTACTTCAGCAACTTTCAATGTTTATAAGAGCAAGATTTAAAATCTATCCCTGTTTTTGGCCTTTCTCCCCCCATTTTGTCAGACTTTGTCCAGATTTCAGGCACTAAGAGGTTAGGGGGTATGGTGCCAAGGTATATTCAAACAGATCTGTTCTTGTGTGAGTAGATCCAGTCTGGGTGGAAGCTTGCGGTAATTGTCCCTAGCGATTTCCAAAAGAAGGGAGTACCATTGTCACCTAGACCAGAAGGGAATCACCACAATAATCTTGGGGGAAGTTCTTCCGAATTTTCAGAAGAAACCTGGATATTAGTGGAAAAGCATACAGTAACATTCCTGTCCAAGATAAAACAAAAAGCATCTGTCTTCCAGGCCTCTTGCATGGAGTCCTGCAGCAGAATCTTGCCAGCTGATTGTTCAGATACTTGAGGAACTCCCCACAGATGGATCAAATTTTGGAAGATTCGTTATCTGTTTTCCATTCTTGAGGGTCTGCCCTTGTCCTGCTCTGCTTGTCTGCCACGCAGTTTTGCTCATATGGAATGTGGGATCCCTGTAGCATGAGATTATGCTGAAAAGTTAATTCCAAACTAAAATGGCTAGTCCACAGAGGGGGGTACGACCTGTTTCCTCCCTGCTAGTTGATGTAACACATGACTGTGGTATTGTTTGTAACAAATTGAACAGGTCCTGGGGCCAAGGATGATTTAGAGAGTTGAATGTTTTGGCCAGGGCTTTTATATTTAACTGCTTGCATCTAGCCTCAGTATCCCACGTTGCACTATTATCCCCCCTGTAGCTCCCCAAGCAAAGTCCATAGAGTCTGTGGTAATTGACTGCTTTGGAACAGGGAGCAAAAAGGGGAGACCTGGATTTAAGGATATATAGAAGCCAAGACGCACCAGATCCTGAGGTATTCTTTTGCAGTGACTGAATTATCAGTGAAAAATCCTAGAAATAGATCTAGATGTAGATCTATTTTGTCTTGTGGAAGAAAAGCTCTTAGAGCTGTGGTGTCTAGCTGACATCCTTACAAAACAATCCTGTGAGGAGTCAAGAATAACTTGTGAATGCTCTCATGTAATCCTTGCTTGTGTAAGCAATCTCCCACATAAGAGAGAGATGCCGGACACTTAGTCTCTGCAAAGATAAGCAAGTCATCCAAATATGGAAAATGTGGATATCCTGTAGCCTGCAATGAGCTATAACTGGAACTAGACACGAATACTCCTGGTGCAATGGATAATCCAAAGGGTAAGGCAGAGAAATGATAATGTGATCCAGCCATACACAACCTTAAGAAATGACTGAAGCCTGGATGAGTCGGTATATGATAAGCATCTTTTAAACCTAATGTTACAAGAAAACTTGAATGAGGAAGGAGGAGTTAACAGGTTGTGAAGTGACATCATTTTGAATTCTGGCACTATTACAAACAGGTTTAGGAAAGACATACCTTAAACTGATATCCAAGTATTTTCTTTCTTTCACACTAAAAACTCCCTTGAATAAAACCCCTTTTCCACCTGGAAAGAAGGAACATGTTCTATCACTCCCTGGGACAGCTTGTGTTGAAGGACAGATGGAAACAGAGCCTGGTCTGAAGGATGAGGAATTACCCCCTGGAAAGGAGTAATTTCCTCCCACTGCCATCTGTAACTTTGAGGAATGATCTGCAGAACCCATTTGTTAAACACTATCTGCTGCCAAACAGAAAACTGAGATTCAAACTTTCTGTAAGAAAAAAGGGACTGCCAGAATGCAGGGGCAAAGTCTCTTAAATATTCATTCCGATCTATTGGGCTGTCCTTGGTTTTGGGCGTTTCAGAATTATTTTTGGAACTCCCTTGTTATTTCTTCTTAAATGTCTGTTTACCTGTATTTTGTTGAGACTGTATTTTGTTTCTTACCAAATTTAGATGAGAAAGTAGAGAATCCCTTGGGGAAACTTTGAAACGGATGGCTGAAAAATCTTAAGAGACTCCCTGTATCAGCTGACCCTTTTTTCATCACACTTTTTAATCACTATGCAGCAGAGCAGCCAATAACTAAATCTCTATCCAAAGGATAATTGAAAATCTTATTTTTATCATCATCTGAGGGGTCTGAGAATGCAGCCATGCAAACCTCCTCACAACAGTTCCAGTGGGCATACCTCTGGAAGAGGAATCAATAGAGTCATACACTCACTGGATACAATGAGCAGTGGCTTGAACAATACAAGAAACTGAATTATTTAAAGCAGATTTTTCCTCACAAGAAGAAACTGCAGATGAAACATTTCTCATACTTTCACAATCAGAACAAACCTTAACATACGACCCTGACAAATCAAAATTATGAAAATAAAAGTTGCAGGAGCATATACTTTTTTCTCATTCTTATCAATAATCTTCCCTTCCTTATCAGTGAGAGTAGGATTGGAATTAACTAAGTGTTTAGCATCAGAAAGATTAACTAAAGCTATAGCGGCTGGATCAGGTTTGGGAAGATTGTATAAAGACTTAAAATCCTATGGAACTTTATACATCCTATCTGCTTTTTTAGAGGTAGTCAGCTAACTGTCAAATAAATTGTAGGTAGTAACACACACACACACACACATCCTCCAAAGTTGACAGAACTGGAGGAATAGTTACAGGTTCTGGAAATTCTTTCTGTAACGGCTCATAGTAGTTTCTAAAGGACTGAGGAACATCGGTGCTCTCCCACTGTAAACACAGGTGCATTCTAGAGGAAGTCTGAGAGAAAGGGAATCCCCTACAGGCAGCATCAGAAACTGAGCTCTCCTCTGAGTCGGAATCAGAAAGATGAGGAGAAAACTCTGTATCTATCCATACATCTGTCTGTCTAGATTCAGAATCTTTAATCTCTTCGTGAAAGGGGGTATCCCCTCTTTCCTTTATCAAAGACTACTTTTCAAGGAGGATCAATAGCGTGAATTAAACCCTGAGCCAGATCCAGTAAACTTCTCCTGTCTAAGGAACTTTGAAGAGGAGTAAATATATGCTTAGTTTTTAGTTTCCTTTAGAGAGGAATACTGGCACCAACAGTGATATTAATGGCAGCAGCAACAGCAGGCACAACATTCTGACAAAACATGGAAGTCTTCCGTGTTCTTTCTCCCAGGACCCCTTGTCCAATAAGGGGATCCCAACAGCTGCAGAAGGATCAATAGCGTGAATTAAACCGTTAAAACATGGCTAACCCCCAGTCCAAAGTAACAGTAGGTGTTACACTAGAGGGATCCAGGATAAAAAATAACTGATCTGCGGTACAACTAATTGCCACAGCAGAGTCGCCCACATGTGGCTGAGGAAAATTGCTATCCTGCTGTGCTGGCAGGATAGCAGCAGGATATGCTGTGATGGCAAAGACTGTTTGCTTAACTTTCTCTTTTTGTAGCTGGAAGAAGGACCAACTATGGGATCAATCGATTGCTCCATGGTCAAGCCAAAAATGGTGCCTCTTTCCTAGGGAAAGCCAGCAGCAAATGCCAGTAAAAACGAATAGTCTGTAAAAGTTACTTTTTTCAAAAACAAACACAGTAAAAGGCACTTTGAAACACTTTGCCAGCTCCACAGATTAAAATAAACACAATTTCTGGGGAAAAAGTTTATAGTTACTTTAAATCATTTTTAAACTGACAAGAAAAAGGAGAGCTCCTGTTTAAAAGTACAGTACAGTCTCGTGACAGCCCATTAAAACACAAAATCCTAGCTTTAAAATAACTTTCCTGAAGAGGAAGGTATTAATAACAAACAAAAAATAGATAATGAAAGTTTTTTCCCCCAAAGGCGACTTATCTGCTCAGCAAAGGAACAGCAAAAGCCAACCGTCGATTCTCAAAAGACTCAGAGCAGAGTACTCTTCAGCAGCAGTACAGCTCTGAAGGGCTTGCAGCCCAAACGTTTCTTTTAGTCAGCTTAGCTCAAGCTGTTAGACAGTTTGGATGCATGGAAGGTGTCCTAAAGCTCTGGAAGATAACTATTAAGGCCAGTATTGTGCTAATATTGACCTATTTATTCCAACAAACCTTGTCAGCTGGAGTGGTGCCCTTGAGTTGGAAATGTGCAAACAGAGTTCCAGTCCAAAAGGGAAGGACTTTTAATATTGGGAATTGTAGGTCAATTAGCCTAACTAATCTGGTTGAAAAGTGTTTTGAGAGAATTTTTATTAAAATTATGCAAAGTACAGCAGATTTTTGGGCACTCCTCAGAATACATCCTAACAGGATAAAGTTAATTCTTCATCTGCTAATGACAAACCTTGCTGACTGATTTTAGGTATCCTGCTTGGAAATACCCAGTGTGCGCTTTGTTTCAACATTAAGATAAAAAATAAATTATCTTTCTTTAAAATACTGACAAGTACTATAAAACAATTCAGCAATTTACATTAAATTTACAAAATGTCTGTTATTTAATTGTTTCATACATTTCTGCACTGCAAAGTCCTTCCACATTTCCTTCCATTTTAAAAGCTGGATATCCAGGAATCATTGCCAAATCCACAGAGACAACTCAGATACTGTGATAATACTGCAGAATAAAACTTCAGACTTCATGATGTAGATCAATAAGACAAGTCATTTGAAGGTCTGTTCCCAAATTGTTCAAGAACATTTCCTTATGAATTGCAAATTCATGCTCAGCTTCAGCGCTCAAAGCAATCACTTCTGAACAGCTAAATTTTCATGCGTAATGCTGATAACCTGGGGGGAGGTCACATCCTTCCCAAATTTATTGTGTGGGGGTTATCCCACGTTATCTCCTGAATCATCATTGTTCAATGCTTACCTTTTAAAAATTGATGCTGTGGCTAGTGGTCAGTTCTGGTGCGTTACGGGGTCTGGGATTTGGTCCTCATCTACACTTACAAGTTTTATGGTTCTCCTGTCCAACGTGAGTCTACATGGGGCTCTTCTGAGTACTTTAGTCATCTCCAAAAGGTCTGCTATATGTTCACTTTTGGCTAGTCTGACTCTCTAGACATATAACAATGGTAGTCAAAAAGGATCCGTAAAGAAGTCAGCTGACTCAGAATCATTCTAAATCAATCATCAAATATTATTAAAACAAATGTGTTTATTTATTTATTTGCTCGTGCTTGTTAACCGGGACAGTCAGAGTGGACTAAGATCCCCTTTTTAATGGAAGCCTAGGGAGAAAACTATACATGCATAACAGAAAAAGATATAATAATTACAAAAAGACAATAACAACAGTGAGAGTAAATTTATATAAAGCAGGTAGAGAAACATGTTCTATTAACTAGAATTACATTGCACAGATAGTTATTTAGTTAATCAGTAATAATCACTATTATAGAAAATCAGATATACTTGTAGTGCAGAAGTGGCAGATGGTAAAACAACTTTTAGAAGTTAACATTAAGCACAAAACTAAGAACCAATACTGAACCAAACACTGCCAAAAGGAACCATACAATAATCAGTGCTACAGGGTCTACTCCTAAAGTATTTTACTGTGTGTTAAATCCATACAAGTGAAACAAGATCTGAACACAAATTATTGTTTAACGTTTTCATCCTAAAGCAAAGGACTTCCTCAGAATAACCTATCTCTATATTGTGCAGTTTAAATTGTCACTTGACATACTGCTGTCAGTAACTACTTAAAATTGGCATACAAACTTAAAAAGACATGCACATTAAAAATGTATATATGTATAAACACTATAAATAAAACCATTTAACATAACAAGCACAACAATAATTATATAAAATCCATTTAAAATATACAACTATTATAAATTAAAAATTTTATCTAAGATAGCTTTTAATTCTTAGAATACTATTCAAGTTATAAGAATTTCGCTCTGCCACAAAAAAATGTGTCAAAACAAAGTGTCCAACAGCTTTTAAAGCTGCTAGTTCTACAGAGGGATACTTTGTTTCTGCTGCTGTCTGTCTCACAGTGTTAAATCCTTTACCATTTTTAAAGGTTTTGAAAGCTGGTAAAACACTTTGAACAGTTACACTTTTTTTTCAGTAACTGATAGTACACGGAGCAGATAAATTTCCATGGAGCAGAATACCTGATCATAATCCTTTGTTATGCATTCTCAACATGGATGCCATGACTCAGTTCTCACGTTTCACTCTTGAGGTGAATTACTTGGCATCCATGTCTTAAAGACAGAATAAGCTCATTATGATCAGAGACCTGACCATGATCCTCTGTATTATGTCTAAATGCCATGTATAGGAGAATAAAAAGGAGAATCAGAAGTAGTAGAAATTAGAACAGGGTAGCTTAATGGGAGAAGAGCCATTAACAGAAGCAGAGTTTACAAATAGACTTATAAATGAAGACATTTGCTGTAAATATACAAATAATGGAATGGAAGGATGTTTTAAGGAATAAAGTAGCAACACAGCGGGCGTTACTAATGAGGACAAAAGACTTTGAGATGTGTCTATAGCAAGCAACTACCTACAGTTGAAAACTCACAAAATCAACCCTGAACTGATTGATCTAAAAAGATCAAAGCCAAAATGCTGAAAAAACTAAGTAAAAAATATTTTTTGCAAGGGGGACAAGCCACCCTGCATCCCTCACATTCCCCTGCTACTTATATATACCAACTCTGAGATTTCCCTACAGTGGGAAAAGAGCAAATTCCCAATCCTCACTGTACAGTGGCATCCCACTAAGTAACACCAGCATTCTGTAATCATATGACTGACTACTTTTTCAGCACAACAAGCATTCATCATTCTAAATATTCAACCAAATGGCTGGTTCCCATCTACAGACACCAGCCTATTGTTTTCACAGTTGTACACTAATCAATTCAACTGAGTAATTAAGTTGTGAATTTGGAAGTCTTGTTATAAGTGCTATTTTAACCATTTTTTTTACCTTAGTGAAAATTGATCAAATGAATAACAGATGGGGGAGAAGATGAGTATTAGCTGTGCTGATTAGTGACAGGTCTGTTAAGAAATGTTTGGCCTTATACAACATACTTATTTTATTAGTTTTAGTTGCTACATAACCTATGTAGTGACTGAATTTCAGGGTCGGGTATGGTCTAGGCATATTCCAAACATTTTTTATGAGTTACAAGTTCTAGAAGTGTACTGTTTAGTGATTTCATACTAATGATTGAATTGTTTTGGGGAGTAGTACTTGCATTGAAGAGAGTTAGTATTTAACATGCAGAAGTAGCTGTGATTCATTTAGCAAAATTTCTAGCAAATGGAGTGCTTCTGGAGTGATTTGTTGTAGTGTATTTTTGGCAGTGGCAGATGATACTAGTTTAGAAGAATTTGCATATTGTACAAAGTCCAATATTAAAATGGAGTGACTCTGACCTGTCTGTGATTGACACTTACATGATAAATCTCAGACCCCACCCTGATGGAACTGTTGCATATCCGCAAGTCAAGCTCCACTCGAGTAACCCACATGCGAGACCTCAACCTGGTCTGTGACATCAATAGGACTTATTGGCAGGCCAGATTTGTGTCCCACAGACTCCCCCTTTTGTGGAATAGACTCCCTCTCCATGTAAAGCAGAGTACCTCATTAAACCTTTTTATGCACAACCTGGATAACTGGATGGGGAACAGAAAATACATCCTTGGGATTCCACATATGTCCCTGCTGGACAGTGGCATAGGGTGCTGACTTGTTGGAACATGGGCTAAATTCTTGGCTAGGCTTGTAAGGGCCTCAGGGCCAATAGCCTAGTAACTTCCTATGATCCTATACCAAACACTGCTGGTGAGTCAGCTGAAAACCATTGCTTCATTAATGGCTCAAGTTACTGCAGGCTGCTCAAAACATATGTACGCTGTGTGCTTTTTTTTTTTGTTTTTAAGTGACTTAGTAGCCATTTTTGGAAGAAATTAAAAAAAAATCAAGTATTTATTCTGAACTCAGAACTTTTATAAATTTCAGAAATACACAGGTTATCCACATGTAGAAATACTAACTGATTCATCATGTCTCCTATTTCTGATTTATCCTTTTTAGGGCAGTGAGAGAGCCAGAACGTGTATCTTAGTACTAAACATGCAGATGATAAAGAACTAATCAGATAGCAACTTATGGCAGGGCAGATGCACGTGTGCATACATGTACCCCTACAGTCAATTCTGCCAGCTTTTTTATAGCACGTCTTTGAAATGTTGTAAAAATTGGAATAACCTGGTGAAAACCTATGCTAACTCAGGGAGGACATGTAGCATACGTACAGAAGGAACACCAGCAAGGAAGCAACCTGAAGAACCAAGAACTATGAGGCAGCAACACTAACCGATGCATCATATTCTTACAGTAAAAATATATAAAGCAATGGTGAACCAAAAAATGGAGAACAGAATGCTTGAGCATTGGAAGAATATGCTTCACAAGAAAAAAAATGCTGCACTGCTTCATTTTACAGTCAGACACAACCACACTCGTTTTATGTTCTGCCAGGATGTTCCAGGACTTCTCTAAGGCACATAGTGAAATCAGAATTTCAGTTCTGATTTTGAGGCTAATCAGTTTGTGGTGAATTATCTGGTGCTTTATGCAATGGATTCTACATTTCTTTGCCCAGGAGGTTTCAAACTTCATGCTATTTATTAATTTTATTAATTTCATTTAACCGGGTAGTGTCTGTCTGGGCCAGAAGCCAGTATTCAGCAGAGACCCAGGGAAAAAAGCTCCAAAGCAGATTGCAGTAGAAATTACATATGACATATGCAAGTTACAATAATTGTGTAGCGACATGCGTGAATGGGCGTTCCTTCGTTGAAGGTTGTGCGTTAGGCCCGGCAAGCCAGTATGTAAAAATCTACTGCCAATCATTAGCGGACCGAGTTCCGCTGTGGCGACCCCTAAGCGGGAAACGCCGAAAGACACAAACAAACACAGGAATACAAATTCTTACAGTAGTGTTAAAAAAAAGTTAGACATCTTGAGAAAAATATTAAGCAATTATAGGCAATTGTCAAACAGATCACGCAATATCAGTTCTCCTTTTTCATTCTTTTCTTACAGGTTCATAGGTGGGTACTAGGCTATCGGCCCAAGGGCCTAAGTAAGCCTAGCCAACAAGGTTCCCTGGCTTACGCCACCCAAGAAAGTTAATTTCCTGTGCCCCTGTCAAGCAGAGCCACAGAAGAGATCCCCGGGGTGTGTTTCCTATTTCCCATCCACTCATCAAGATTTTTCTTGAAGAGTGCTAATGAGGAACTTTGCTTGACATAGATGGGTAGCTTGTTCCACAGTATAGGAAGTCTCTGGGACAGGAATCTATCCCTTCAGCATTTCCTGTTTATTGTGGTGACAAGGTTTAGGTCCCTAGAGCGTGTAGCTCGGAGGGATTGGGATTTCTTTAGGTGTAGCATGTCCAACAGCTCTGGGCTTAACATAGCTTTATATGTTAGGCAGAGATCTCATCGGAGTAGGTAATATGCTACAGAGTAAAGCTGGAGTTTTTTGAGATGGTCAGTGTAGGGCATATGTTTGAGGCTGGTAATACTCTTTGTGAGGTATTTCTGCGGCCTTTCCAGCTGTTGTAGATGTCTTGTGAGGTACATACCAAAAGGGGCATTGTACTCTATAATGGGTCTGAGTGCCGAGTAGAGGGAAACAATGACTGCTTTTTTCCTGGATGAGAACCCTTTTGTGATGAGGTGTGCCACATAAAAGGATTTTCTGACTACTGTGGCAATGTGATTATCAAAGGAGAGACTACTGTCCACCTGTGTCCCAAGGTCTCTTATCACACATTCAGCATTACGCAGACTGCCGTTTATGTGGTAGTTCATGGGTAAACAGTTTTTATCAAAGAGGATGACAATGCACTTTTTGGCAACCAGCTTGAAGCCATGCCTCTGACACCAGGCATCTGTCTCAGTGAGACCCTTCTGTAGGATGTCCACATCATTTGGGGACTCGACTATGGCTCCTAGTTTGCAGTAATTTGTGAACTTCATTATCCAGAGGCCTTCTGTGTTAGCCTGTACTTCAGAGAAGTAGATACCAAACAGGAGAGGTCCCAGGACTGAACCCTGTGGTACTCCACTTGTCACTGGTTTGAAGTAAGATTTGGAGCCTGTAACTTTTACAGTGAGGGTTCTGTCAGTGAGCCAGTTGGCAACCCATCTTATGACATAGGGATTTATACCTAGTTTAGTGAGTTTAGCTACAATTCCAGAATGGGAGGTGGTTTTAAAAGCCTTGGCAAGGTCAAGATAGGCTGTGTGAACAACCTTACCCTCATCTAAGGCTTTGGTGACTGCCTCAAAGAAGTCGATCAGGTTCAGAAGGCATGATCTGCCTTTCACAAAGCCAAACTGGGTGGGGTCCAGAGTTTTGAGGTTCCCAATGTCTTTATTTATTAATTCCATGATGATACGTTCTATGGCCTTGAAGACCAGGTTCGTCAGACTAAAAGGGCGAAAGTTCCCATGATTAGTGGTGGCTCCCCCTTTGTGAAGTGGGAAAACTGTTGCTGTGCGCCATTCAGTGGGCACAAAGCCTGACATGAGACTATGATTTAACATGGTGCTTAGATGGGGAGCCAGTTCGTTCTGAAGTTTGTGTAAAACGCACCCTGGGATTTTGTCCAGTCCCATGGATGCTGTATTTTTGGTTTTAGAGAGTAGAGCTTGTACCTGAAGAGATGTGATTACAGGGACTCTACATTCTTCCTGTATAGATATGGGCCCTTTAGGGGGTGTGAAGGTGGTAAAGTTAGCAACGAAAGTATCTGCCAGGATGTTGGCAATATCAGTTGGTTCTGTAATTTTCATGCCGTTGTGCTGTAACTAAGAGAAGATCTGGGTGTTGCCATTGAGATTCCTAACACAGCTATAGAATGCTTTGTGGTTGTCCTTAGAATCAGTGGCAATTTTGTTTTCGTAGCTAGCTTTGGAGGATCTTATAAAGGATCTCAGCTTCTTACTGAGGCTGACCAGGCAGCTCCTCCATGCATGGGATTTTACTCTCCTTTGCAACAGTTTCTTCCTTCTGTTGTAGAGTTTGTTTATGGCAGGGGACCACCAGATTAGCTTCCTTTTTTTGGAGGATAGCATCTTGGTTCTGTTTGGGATAGCATGATCCATGCATTTGCTTAAGGGCTTATAGAGTGCATTTGTGTAGGATTCAGCAGTCAAAACTGTATTGTCATCTGCATGGGTGTCATGAAGTTCGCCACATCTTTCTTAAGAAGCATGAAGTTGGCTTTGGAGAAATTTTTTGCCATGGTTTCCTTAATGGTGGGTGGGGGCGGGATGTGGATATCTAGGGTGATTAGCTTATGGTCAGATCTGACCAATGAGGAGTTGATTTCAGGAGTGGAACATCGGTCAGTCATGTTGGTAATGACTAGGTCTAGGATATTAATAAAACACAACTATTAAAATGGATTTTCGTTAGAACGTTTCTGTGACTGCTTCATTGTTGTTTTATTTTAGGTCTAGGATATTGTTGCCCCTGGTGGGGGTGTGGATAAGTTGATCCAGGCCACTGAAATTTATGAATTCCAGAAACCGTTGAGTGAAGGAGTTGATACATGAGTAGTTTTCCCAGTTAATGGTGGGGTAGTTGAAATCACCCATTATTAGGGTGTTTGGTTGAACCCTAATATTTTCCAGTATATCAAGAAAACAGGAGTGGGAATCCTGGGGCATGGTGGGGGTCTGTAGCAAGCTACAATTTGGATTGCAGTTTTGCCCAGAGTTAGTTGCACTTGGATATCCTCAGATGCATTATGCTGCACAACTAGCCTGGAGGTGTGAATATCCTTAATGAATATGGACACACCTCCGCCACTGGTGTTCTGGTCCAGGTTAGATGGCTGAAAAATGTGGTATGAGTTATAGCCTGGTAATGCAGGGGTGCTCTCTAGAGCCTTGAACCAGGTCTCAGTCACTGCACAGATATCAATGTTCTCCATTTTAAGGAGTGCCTCGAGTGAGTGCATTTTGAAATTTAGACTTCTAGCATTGAGTAGCATTACGTTTTTCTTGCCTGTTCCTGTTACGGTGGTGAATTTGTCATTTGAACCTTGCCTAAAAAAGGCAATATAGGGGTGGCAAGAGCCTTAGCCAGTATCCAGAATCCCAAGGGCGATAGGTGCAGGCCATCTCTGGCAAAGCATCGTGGTCTGTCGACCATGTTGTCCCAGGCAGAGAGATACTGGATCCCCTTAGAATGACACCAGAAGCTTAGCCAAATGTTGAAGTCAATCATTTTGTCCTTGTACTGTGGTATCATTCTGGGTGATGGCAGGATGCTACTCCGGGCTAGGGTCATACCTGCCTGGGCTACAAGATCAGAGAGCTCTTCCAGGTCTCTTTTCATGTAGTCCAGGGAAGTGCATCTCAGGTCGTTCACACCGACATGGACAATGACATATTTGTACTTGTTGTGGAGTGACCTGAGTGCGTGGGTTATGTGGATGCTGGCACCCGACAGGCAGCTGACAGTAACCTTTCCCTATTTAGCCTGGTGAGTGGGACATCAGTGTGCCTGACTATAGAGTCACCTATGGCTAGTGTGTTGGGTACGTTGGTGTGCCTTATGGGCTGTGGTTTATTGGCACACTGAGTCTGTGGACTATGTGTCATTTGGGTTGTGTTGGGGGTGGAGGTTGTTTGCGTTTCTGCTTTGGAGGTCTCAGTTGATTGATCAGATTATTATTGAGAGCCTCTGCAAATGTTATTGTGTTTCTATGTGTGGATTTTGGTGGGTAGGTTTAGTGGGACTATGTGATGAGTGTGGTGCAAGTGTTTACCTTCTCCTCTTGACTGTCAAGTGCAGTCTTAGTTGGAGAGAGCTTTACCTCCAGTTTGGCTAGATAAGTGTATCTCTCACAGGTTGTAGTGTTGGGTGATAGGAAGAGAGGGTTGTCTGTGTACATGAGGCAATTGCTACATTGCCTCAAGATGCCCAGATTCATCAGATAGACAGGAGAGAACAGTGGGAGCTGACCCTTGGACATGCCTGAATAAAAAAATACTTTCCTCTAGACAAGTGAGGAAAGTGAGTACAAGAGCTGTTTTTCTCTATGCAAGTGAGGAAAGTAAGTACAAAAACTGTTTTCCTCTAGATAAATAGGAAGGTTGAGTGCTGTAGTCATTTGTAGCTTATTTAGTGCTAACAAGTTCTGAACAAGTGCTGAGCACGAATAAGCAAATTCAAGTGCTAAAACTAATAATCTAAACCTGGATCTTGTGGTAGATAGGCTACATAGTGCTTACCACTCCCACTGAAAAGCTAGAATGCTTCCATCCATCACAGAACGACTTGGGGGCTCAGAAGCTTACAAGCAGTGCTGGAAACAGCAAATCTGTATCTGGACTAGACTAGTAGGAGAATGATTCAATAAAGCCAGGAGATATTGAGAAAAGGAAGGTAGCAGGAGGAAGCTGAATCTAATTTTCTTAATTTTAATTCTGGGTATGTAGACTCTGCTTTCCTGGTCAGTATAAAGACAATAAAACATATGGTATTTAAAGTAAAAAAAAAAGTTTTAGTAATTAGATTTACTGCAAATGTTATCAGAAGGACAAAGAGCCATGGTTCGGTTCTCGGCTAGAGCACCTTCTGTGTGGAGTCTGCATGTCCTCCCTGCAGTTGAGTGAGTTTTAAAGACATGCAGGTAGGTGTGTGTGTGTGTGTGTGTGTGTGTGAGCGTCTACTGTGAAGGTTGGGCACCAGGCTGACAACTCGACACCGTAAAAACTCCACTGCCAATCAATCTGCGGACCGGTGATTCGCTGTGGTGATCTCAAAACGGGAAAAGCCAAAAGACATTGCTTTTATTATCAGAAGAACAAAGGAGTCACTTCACAAAGCTGTACTCCACACAGAAGGCCATTCTACAGTTAAAGGCAAGAGACAGGATTATGCAGGATTCACACACAGCAAATATAAGAACAGCAAATATGGTTACGTACAACTGTGCCACAGCCTAATGTTGTTGTTCAGAAGAAATGTAGGTGAAGAACACATTAATAATCTGTCCACAGACCACAGCTAGGGATTGGTTAATACCATCCCTTTCAGTGCTTTCAACCTTAAAAACAGATATGTAAAGCCTACTATTACTGAACACAGCCCACTGCTGCCACTGTTAGAACTGATATATTACACACAGTATCCCTTAAACAGAACACCTCCTCTGTAAATGACTGTTGAGAGGGACGGCAGTGAGCAACAAATTGTGTGCACTGCAGAAGAAAGTACATCTGCATATTCAAAGTAATACACAAATATGCTATTCACATTCTTAAACACTCCCTTCAAAGGCTGAACGCAGAGGTCATTGTTTCCCATTCCCAAATATAACCTGTGTATCTCCTTGTTAACCTATGCACTGCAAAGAAGTACCTTACCAAACATAACTGCCCTAATTCCCAGAAGTTACCAGGCCTCAATCATTTAGTTTACTGTGAGATTGCATTTCCTATGCCTGACGATGTCATCCCTGCAGGAGGTGCTTCTTCCCTTCATACTTGTGCATCCATGGAGTTAGAATACGTAAGTAAGAGGATGTAGGGGGGAAATGGGGAAACATGACTCCTCAAATAAAAGATGTTAAATTTGTTTTCAGATGTGTATATATCTGGCAACATTATCGTGGTCTTTCTGAATTGATGAGGTTGTGTTTGGTGGGTTATGAGTTGACTTCTAGCAGCAGATCCAGGTTTCTCACTTTATAGCCCAACATAGCTGTGAAATGTAGCTCACGGGTACAAAATAAAGGTTAAGAGCAGGCACTAATGAAATGCCAATGCCTCCTACTGCTGTAAGCAGAAATGCTATGAGGAGGTATTTCATGATTTATGCTCTGTATTGTTGTATGTAAGACAGTACATGGAAATTACCTAACTGATCCACAAATCAGCAGAGTCTAGCAAGTCCACATTCTTGTTTATACACACACACACCCTCACACTCCTGTCTGAACACTATGGTTCGCAATGAATGTGTATGATTATGATCATCAGGGTAGATAAAAAGACATTGCTCTCACCTATTATATGGTGCCACAGTCATTGCACAGTACAAAAATAAACATCACAACTGCCCAGCTATTTTTCACTCCCTACAAAGCTTGACATGGCAATGTATGGCACACTGGCAAGTCTCTGCACCAGCTGTGCACCCTCCCTTCTTTAGTAAGGACAGTTTCAACACGGTCAGCATATGTGTAAGGTCTGGCATGTAGTTTAGAGGATTAGGGCTCACAGCTGTTAATGATCTGCTTGCCTTGAAAGCCAGAGCATACAGCTGATATTATTTAATTTAATTACTTAATTAACTAACAAATAACTAAAGGTGAGTATAGTGCCACACTGTGTGCTTTGATTTTCAAGGTGTATACAACCATCATGTGTCAGCATAGTTCCTACAGTGCTCTGTGGAATACTGCTACATATATACACACCATATGTTATGTGGTACACAAAGCAGCTAATAAAGAACATATGATTCTGCATCATATCCAGCTGCCACAAGTGTACAATGGATGGCCTTTGCATTGTTCTTGGTACACAGCATGGCAGGCACCTAGGATTATGACAATGAATTCAAGTCCAAGGAATGTATCCATAACACCATCAAAAAGACGAACCTTAACCTAAAGCAACTTTCTTAACTTCTACAAGGACACTGATTGAAAGGCTTTACTTAATGTAAAACTCATGCTAAAATCACTTTACTAGGCAAAACTATGCTGTACTTGTTGTTAAAATGATGACAAAATTTAATAACAGGTCATAATATGATTGCAAAGTTTAACTCCCATATTGCTTACAGAGAACATCACTGTGAATCCTATAAGAATCATAGATAAATGGAGTTAGAAAAACAAACACATTTTTCCGCTAATTCTTTCACCAAAAATTACTCTGCCACCCCCCATCCCCCATGTCTGGTTAGTCAGGGCAACAAAAATACACCCAAAAACCATATCTCATACTTACGAAGCCTAATAATGTCCAAAACAACCAATATACTTGCACACAAATATAAACATCACTCAAATTAAATGTAAACAAAACATGCTTTCTGGTTGGGAGCTTCACCTTTCACATATCTTTGCCTTAGTTCCTGCTTCTCCTTACTTGTACATACCAACTCCACAGCTGTACAACTATTACCACAGTAAGTTCTCCACTTCACTGCTACAATCCACATAATCGTAAGCTGACTACAGCAGTGCTGGATCAGCCCTGTATCCAATTAAAAAGACCAAGTCATGTTAGCATGTAAATGTGTAGTCAATAATCTCCATGGTAACCATATACATATATACATACGCGCATGTGTGTATAGAACTCTGACAGACTCTCAAAGTATCAAAACTTTGAACACCTGTCATATACTCAGAAATTGCTCAAATCACAAAGATTTGAATACACAATACTAAAAATCACCAAGATTCAAAGCAAAACAAAATCTACTTTTTTTTGTAGAGAGTGAGACCTTCTGCATCCCCCATACCCCCTGCTAATTATATATATATATGTAGTATTCGGGCTGGTAATGTGGTGGTTGTACTGTAGGGGCGCTGTGGGGAATTCAGCATGTACTGTTGGTTCTGTATTCTCTGGTAACTTGTTGCTTCTGGTGGTTAGATGACTTGCAGAAGTTGTGTGAAGAAGCATGGGTGCGCACCTGGAGGCACTTAATAAAGAAAGGCCTTACAACTCTATAAACCGTGTGGTCTCCTTCCTTACCACGATATAACATATTGGATGGGATGCCTCCGAGTCCGCTGTAAACTGGTGAGCTGTAGTTCATGTCGGTTGATGAAACGACGAGAAGGGCCTACTGGAGTGATGTCTGGTTCCATGTTGGGGTCACTAGTTGCATCGACTGTCAGACACAGACCTGGGAGGAGTATTGTGAAGTGTTGGAACATTTTTGAGGCAAACCAGATAATGGGCGAGCCATATTGCTAAGCTCGGTGGGCAGTAAGGCGTACAGTCTGATGAGGAACTTATTGAGTCCTGATAAACCGGGACAAATCGTTCACAGAGTTGGTGTACTTCAGTCACATTATAACCCAGTGCAATAGTCCAGAGGTTCAAGTTAAATTCAAGGACTAGAATGGCTAATGAAACGGTAATGGAGTATGTCGCAGTGTTGAGGGAACTGGCACAACATTGTGATTATGGGGACAGACTGACCGAAATGCTACGAGATAGGCTCGTATGTGGCATTGCGATTGTTAGCAGAGCCTGACTTGTCATTTGAAAAGGCTTTGAAGTTGGCACAGGCCATAGAGACAGCGACTAAAGACATTCGTGATTTACAACAGAAAGCCACGGAAGGGTTGGAAGCAGGAGTGCGACCCCACTGCCAGTGCATAAGGTGGTTATGGAGCATAATTCACAAGGGAAGTCTGGTCAGTATGCTTGTTACAGGTGTGGAGGTGAACATTTGTCACGGAACTGTCGTTTAACTGTAAAATGTCATGCGCCATGTAAAGAAAATGTGAAATGGGGAGGAAAAAGCAGTATGATGGAAAGGAAGCAGTATGCACACCACATGCGTCAAGTTACAGATCAACCAACCAGGGAAGCCGAAGTGTTCACAATGTTTAACGTGAAAGAGGCCAGGTGGGAAAGAGTTGATCCCATTAAAACCCAGTTGGACTTAAATGGTAAAATGGTGCAGTTTGAAGTGGATGGTGTAGTGTCACAGTTCTGTCAAAGGCTGAGTATGGGAAGTTATGGCCCAGAGAAGCTCGTAAGCTGCAGGACTGTTCAGTGACTTTGAAAACCTACACGGGTGAAATAGTTCCCACGTTGGGAATGGTGAAAATGAAGGTAAAATATAAAGACCAAGTCAAAGAGTTGCCAGTCATGGTGGTAGCAGGTAAGGGACCAAACCTGCTAGGCCGGGTGTGGTTAAAGGAGCTAAACATGGACTACCTACAGCTCCATAAAGTAGAACAGCCGGGCCTGACCTTGCAAGAGGTGCTAGAGAATAATGAAGAAGTATTTAAAGAGGAACTGGGGACCTGGAGGGGTCCACCAGCAAAGATACACGTGAAAGAAAACGTAACGCCAAGATTTTACAAACCCCGTCCTGTACCATATATGCGATGAAGAAGAAAGTTGAGTTTGAGTTAGAGAGACTCACTAAGCAAGGTATAATTGAACCAGTAAAGTTTGCGGAATGGGCAATTGTTCCAGTATTAAAGCCAGATGGTATGTGGTGACTACAAGTTAACAGAGAACCAAGTCTCGAAGCTAGAGCAGTATCCCTTGCCAAAGGTGGAGGATGTGTTTGAAAAGTTGTCGGGAGGTGAAAGGTTTAGTAAACTGGACCTCAGTCAGGCATATCAACAAGTAGTGCTGGAAGAAGGGTCAAAGACGTATGTTACCCTGAACACACACAAAGGTTTGTTCCAAGTCAATCGTTTACCTTTTGGGGTTTCCTCGAGTCCAGCTATTTTCCAGAGAATAATGGAGGGACTAGTAGCAGGAATTCCGAAGGTGGCTGTGTATTTAGATGATATCCTGTTGGCGGTAGGAACATGAGCATCTGGAGACGCTGAATGAGGTGCTGAGGCGACTGCGAGAGGCAGGTCGGTGAAACGGAGTAAATGTGCTTTCATGGCAACGGAAGCAGAGTTCCTGGGCTACAAGGTGGATGCATCAGGCCTGCACCCCCTGCCAAATAAAGTGGAAGCCATTCAACAGGCACCAGCACCTACAAATGTTACAGAACTGAAAGCCTATTTTTAACTATTATAACAGGTTCCTGCCAAATCTGTCAACACTGTTAGCTCCTTTACATAAGTTATTAAGGAAGGAGGCTCAGTGGTCGTGGAAAAAGGAACAGGACAGAGCATTTGAACAGTCAAAGGAACTAATGCAATCTTCAGAGGTTTTGGTGCACTACGATAGTCACAAGGACTTAATTTTGTCATGTGATGCCTCACCTATGGATTAGGGCTGTGTTGGCACACGGATGCCAGATGGACAAGAGAGACCCATTGGGTTCATGTCACGAACTTTGACACAAGCAGAGTCAAACTATTCTCAGTTAGATAAAGAGGGTTTAGCTGTCATGTTTGGAATCAAGCGATTTCACAAATACCTCTATGGGAGGAAGTTTACTATTTGCACTGATCATAAGCCTTTGTTGTCATTGTTCAACGAGATGAAGGCAGTACCGCAGATGGTTTCTCCTCGCATTCAGAGATGGGCTGTAACGTTGAGAGCTTATGAATACGAGATTGTTTATAAGCCTGGAAAACACCATAGTAATGCAGATGCACTGATGCCAGGGCATATCCAAGAAGAGGAAGCGGAGGACCGAGTTTTGATGATGGAAGACATAACGTTGGTGTCTGCTAAGGAACTGAGAGTTTGGACACACAAAGACCCGGTGCTTGCTAGAGTGTTTCAGTGGGTCCAGCAAGGCTGGCCAGTTCAACAACGGATCCAGTTTTTCGACCTTATGAGGTGAGAAAAACAGAGCTGATGCAAGATGGATGCGTATTGTTGATAATTCCGTCCCCAGGAAGGCGGGCACTTTACAGCAGTTGCACCAAGGTCATGTGGGCATTACCGAATGAAAGCCTTAGCCGAAGTTATTTCTGGTGGCCCAAGTTGGACCGATTGAAGTCGTTGTGAATGAGTGTAAAACATGTCAACAACATTGCGGTGGGCGCCACTACATCCATGGGAGTGGCCGAGTAGACCTTGGCAGAGACTTCATATAGATTATGCAGGACCATTCATGGGGGCCATGTTTTTGATAATCATGGATGCTCATTCGAAATGGATGGATGCCTATCAAGTCAAGACACCCACTTCTCGTTACCATTGAATGCTTGAGGAGGAGTTTCAGTAGTCAAGGACTGCCTGAGACTATTGTATCCGATAATGCTTCATGTTTCACGAGTGAAGAGTTCAAGGGTTTTCTGAGAAAAAATGGAATTGTACATATCACTTCAGCACCCTACCATGCAGCTACAAATGGTTGTGCTGAAAGAGCTGTTCAGACTTTTAAAGCAATGATGAAAAAGTCTGGGGAAGGAAGTTTAGCAGCAAAAGTATCAAGGGTGTTATTCAACTACACCACAATCTACCACGGGTTTGTCACCTGCCGAGATGTTGCAAGGACGAAGATTAAGATCCACGCTGGATCTAGTGTATCCAAATGTCTGAGCTAAGGTGGAGGGGACCCAGTGGAGGCAAAAAGAATGTCATGATAGGTTTTCTGGAAGGAGATGCAGTGATGACACGAAATTTCAGTTATGGACCTAAGTGGATTCCAGGGTTCATTGTCAAGAGCACAGGACCATTGTCGTACCAGGTGAGATTGAATGGAGATTTCTTGGTAAGGAGACATGTAGACCAAATTCTACGGAGCGAACAGAAGAAGGATGCCATGGAACTGCTAGCCTCAGAACTACCATTAAGTTCGGAACCAGGGCTCGCAGTGGCAGGAGGATCGCAAATTGAGGGAGACCGCCAGAACGTGGAAGGAGAGGTTTCTGAAGATCCAACCGTTCCAGGGAAGGACACACCGATACCTGAAGTGGTAACTGTGACACGGAGTCACCCAGGTGGTACCACTTGCTTGTTAAACCTAGTTACTTGAAGGACTATCAATGTTAACAAAAGTGCATGTATAGATTACCAGCCTTAAAAAAAATAGTAGATGGTATGGTAACCAGTTAATAACTAGCCTGTTATATACAAGTAAATGATTAAATGCATTGTGGAACTTGTTCCCTAGTTTTGCTTATGTAAGACAGTATGTCTTAGCTTAAAAGAGGAATGTAGTATTCGGCTGGTAATGTGGTTGTTGTACTGTAGGAATTCAGCATGTACTGTTGGTTCTGTATTCTCTGGTAACTTGTTGCTTCTGGTGGTTAGATGACTTGCAGAAGTTGTGTGAAGAAGCATATAACAATATACTAACTCCAAGATCGCAATACAGTGGGAAAAGGGTAAATTCACCAATCTCTGTTGTACTGCGATTTTGCACTGAAAAAAGATGGTACTTTCAATCAGCTGAACCAGCTTATTTTCCAGTGTGAAATGTTTACTTCTCAATGGGTTGTAGGGAATATATACAAGTATAATGAACACATATACACACACACATATATATATATATATATATATATATATATATATATAAAATGTGTGTGTGTGTGTGCGTGTATATGGAGACAAGTACATAATACAGGGATGTGTGAATGTGGGAGTCGCAACTTTCCACTGAGCTGGGGTGATATTTTATTCATTGTGACATATTAATTTTATCTACAATTCAGTTATGTGAAATTAATTTAAATCAACATTACTAATGCACTGTTAATTATCTGGAAGCTATTTTGTACTTACACATGTACACATTTAATACATACACGTGTATATAAATTCATAATTTTAAACTATCCTGAAGATGGTGTGCAATATCACAACTTCCTAGGTAAAATACAGATTTAATCATAAAGTACTTTCTTTGTCTTCCTGCTGAACACTGTTTTACAGATCAAAAGATTGCTGCTTAAAACTGATGGCCTATTTAGTTATTTAACTACATTCAGATTTTAGGATTTGTGTTTTTCATTTGCCAAGTTATTTAGGTTAATTTCCCTTCACTATATCTTAGGAGAACCTCCATTATGTACATATTGCGATACTGCTTAGCCATTATCAGAACATAAATGTGTTGTAGAAAACCAGCTTCAGAACCTCAGCTGGGTTACAAAAACCCATCCTTTTACATTTTTTATGTCTCCAGAGATATATCTGGCTTTGTTTGGCTTATTAGCCTTGCCAAACTCTTCTAAGAATTTCTGCTTGGCTCACAGAGTGGTTACTGATTCCCAAGACTCAGTCTTGCAAGTGTTTAGCAAGAATTACAGGAACCATAAAATGAGCAAATGTTCACAATGCATAATGAAAAAGCATCACTGCAGTCACTTACACTCTTAAGAAATACGCATCTTCTACAGATGGAAAATATACACACAACATAACATAACGGGAACTGCTTATTTAAGGTTGTAGCTATAGTCACAGCATTCTTTAATTAGTGATTTGAAGTTTTTTTCTCAATACTAGTAGAAAGAACTAAAGTAACTCTGCTGCTTTTAAGAGTAGTACAACTCATTGTCTTCTATTTGCTTACACCTGTATCACTGCATAGACAGGACTACTGTGAAATACGGAATGGTTGTGACTAACATATATATGACACCATTACTTGAGATCCATAAATTTCCTTACTGTGCATCTCCTAGACTGAAGCCTGAAGAAATCTGCTATCAAACTGTTAAGGTTACTGACACACATATTACCAAGTGTTTGTGCTTTCTTATTTTGCATATTATTTTTAAAATAGCCTAACATATTTTTTCACCTGATTTGTAATGCACTTGTCTCAAATACTTTGCAGTTACTTAACTGCTAACGGACTGCAGTGAAGTTGCCAAAGCTAATGATTGTTCACTTATTTCCTCTGGTGCTATAAGGGTATTCAAAAACAATTAGTACACAGTGTAAAACAGCATAGTGAGCAGCTATGTGCAGGGAGGAAACAATTCAGGAGACAGTGGTAGTGTGATGGTGCTACAGAATAAATAATGCAGGATGCCTGGTATGTACTATTAAAATTAGTAAAAATATAAACATAGAAGAGTGAATCAAAAATGTATACATTTAGTGCAGTCAGTCCAGGTACCAGTCTACAGGATCTTCACTCACATTATAATACCAATAGTAGCATCAATATTAAAAGAAAAACATGGGTTACGGTCTCCCTTTGGATCCACATTTATGATGTTGCATGCTGCTGCCATCCACTTTGCAGACAAGTCTTCTAGCAGGTACACACCTCTCAACCTCTTAAAGCAACAAATCTGGACAAAGCCATAAATAATGGGAGGACAAATGCTCAAAAATAGGAACAATGTTTATATATTGCTCTTACAAACTTAGAAAGTTGATAGAACAACAACAACAGGGTTTGCATTAGCATGAACTTTCTGAAGGGTATGAAGTCTGAAACTCAAACTTTTTCATTATTTTTTTTTTACTTCAGTCCTCAATGATTTGCAAAAAAACTGCAATTTTATGAGAAACACACCAAAAATAGGAGGAAAAATCTGGACAGTTGAGAGGTATAAGTAGGTAACATGCTACCAGCTGCATGATTACAACATTTCTGATCAGTACTGTGTTGGCACAGATATATGGCAGTTAATAAACATGTGCCATCCTCCCATGCAGGAATTCTATAACAAAATCCATTTCACTGAGGTCCTGGGTCCAGTGACTGCATCCACCTTTCTAACAAGGCCACACCTGCTGAAAAAAGTGTCTGGTAAATGAACTGGAAGGATTTCCACTCCATCTGCCAAGTGGTGTGCAACTCATTGGTATTACATACAATGTGTCTGTGCAGCATCCGCTTGTGACCTATACCAGAGGTTCATGCATGGTGACTCTCCCCAGAAACAGTCTGTAGGTGTACTCATTGCTAACCAAAGAGACCGGGAGATGGTCTTCTTATGGTAGTAAGCAGTAAATCACTCAGAACAGTATCCACTGTTGTGTATTGCAGATAATGCTGGATAATGCCTTAGCACCATGGCTGTTGGCCCCCATTAGCAACATCTAAACTGTAAAATAGATGGCATACAACACCATAATTTTGTAGATGTGGGTCATCATACAAGTTTTCTGACTTCTAAAGCCTTGTTTCTAGTGCTTGGAGTTGCACAGGTGAGATAGGGCACAATGACAAGGGACAGCAATACTAATGCTATGGTTAGGAATATATGAGATGGACATGGTACCCTTGCACATGGCTAAAAGTTTGGGAGAGTGTCAACGGTCACATCCTTTAAGGTCAAAATGCAGCATCCATGCTGCAAAAGCTGAAGGGCTGAATTCTGTGACTTTGCTGTATCTTGTTGAATGGATGCTGTAAGCATTTCTGGAGAATGTAAGGAGGCCCTGCTGCGACTCCCACTGTTGGGAAGCAACATAATTTAGGCATTCACGACTCCACATATGTCCCATGGCTAGGCATGTTATTTAGTTACCCTACAGGGGATAGGAAGGGCATAGAACTTCAGGACCTAGAATGGCTGGCCTGGAATGATGCCTGATGAGCAATGAACATGACCATGGGAGTGTCCACACTTCAGAGTACTGGCAGCCATGGATAGTGGTGGCAGTGATGCAGTCTCAGACACAGTATGTACCATCTATACACACTCAGCCTGTAACTGTGTAACACTTCTGCGGTCCCTTACATGGTCATAGTGGGCATTTGACAAAAGCCTAATGGAGGCAGCACTGTATGTCAACAAGGCCACCAGTGAACTCTTAGGAATGTCTGCTAAGTCCTGATATACTGTGTCCTCCTGCAAGTGTCACATGATGTCACACATTTCTTGCAGTTGTTTCAGATCCTTACCTCAGACCATGCAGCACATTCAACATCTCTAACATGGTGTGTGTGTAGTGGCTGCTTGTGCCTGGATCACTGGCCTGCACATCCTCTTACTAATGCCAAGGGTGACACTTGGCTAAGGGAATGTCCAGGAGTCACAGAAGCAATGTCTACCTACCTGCATCTTCCTTAATGTAGGTGCACACACCATGGAAAAAGTGAGGCATATGGATGACACCTGTGGTGGTGCTCTCTCTGTAACCTGTATGGGCTAACATGGGCATCACTAAACACAAGGGATGCTGGAGGTTCATCCTGCCCTTCCTCTTGACAACTCATGTATGGGATATGTGTGTGTGCTCTGAATGTCAGCACCTTTGCAATATGCAAAAGGCCACCATCATCATCAACCAGGTGGTCTGCTGACATCAGGCACGTGCCTAGCTGTTAGGTTGGGCCCTCCACAAGTGGAACCTGTGAAAGTGTGGCAGGCAGTGCTGAAATATATGTTTCACTCTTAACATGTGGCACATTCACTACTACATACCAGTAGCATGATGAGCCTACATACATATACATATCTTGTGAGGCAGGTTGTCACAGATGCAGCTCTGATTTACCTAGTGGACAGATACACATAGGTGTTCACCTGAATACAATATTTAGAGTAGTTGGTCACTGTACAATGGCACCAGAACATGGTATTAGTAACCTGGTGATGACTGTATGGGTATCTAAACAGGCTCAATACACAAGCCACCACTGGATATGAGGGGTCTCTCACCTGCCCTGGTCTAGAACACCTGGAAAACATCCACTCTGTAAAACACCTGTGTGACAGTGGTCTACAGCCTGTAGTGAATCTCTCCCTTGCAATATTCAAATGCCTCATTATTAGCATACAGTACCATACTTGTGACCCTGCACCACACCTGTACTACTGGTCTTTTATGGCTGCCAAAAGCACTGAAGTCCTGCAATACTCGATGCACATCTGGTCCCAGAATGTCATCATCGCTTGACTGCTTTACTCTTGTCAAGGATACACATGCCATATGTGCACAGGTCATGAGGTATCACCTCTGTCATGGCTGCTGTGAATTCTTCCAGATATTGGCAATCCTTTCATCCATTACAGAATACTTACACCTGTGGTTGACATAAACAGATCAGTGTATGTGTAAGCACAGCTGTCATTGGCAGACACGAGTGGTCTCAGCACTATCAGCCTGCCTATGTTTGTTGATGGCATACTGTAGGCAGCAATGGCCATAGTACCACTGCTTGTCATCATGTCCCATTGTGCTGACAGTGTGTGGGAAAATGACTGTGCAGGAGAACTCATACACAGCATCAGATGTGGTGGTCCATGTGCAGTGCTGTTCCTATCCGACACCATGATAATAATTTGACAAGCCTACATGCTCTGTATGTGCTAAGTGTGAGCCCCTCCATCATCAGGACAGCAATCTGCAAAACTCAAGTGCTTTGTCCTCTGACAGGTTAAGCCCCTCCAAAATCATGACAGTAACCTGACAAACCCATGTACTCTGTACTCTATCATGGTGTGAGCCCCACCTCACAACAGGACAGCAACCAGGCATGTCCTTGAGCTCTGTTACCCCTCATATATACTTCCCACTGCTAGTATCTGGTCCTGTTGCATGCATTTACCCCTGTGTGCATTCAGTAGTTCTGTGGTCCACTATCAGCTGTCTTGTCTACTGTTAGTATGCATATATGGCAATTTAAATAGTTATTCAGTTATACATTCCAGATTCTGCATTGCCTATTGTAACATCATCTCTCGCAGTACAGAGACCTTGGATTTACTAAGATAAAATTGGCCTCATAGAGCAGTGGTTATTCTGAATCAGTGCAGTAATTCGGCTATCTTTGAATCACTGTAACAGCATCCTGGATTAGCTGCCACTAATGAACTACCATGTTTCTTCATGCCAGGATGTCACATGTACACGCACGCTTATGCACATACATTATGCAGCTCACAGAGCGATATCTGTGCCAATGGTTCATTACATCTTTTTACTTTCTTGCCTAATGTGCAGCCATTCACATTTGGCTACCATTTTCCAATTCAACCTGGCCTGTGCATGGATATGGGCTCTTCATATGTTGGTTTTAGCAGGGCTCCCACATGATAGAGTAGGGGAACACAAATATTTCTGTACCTGCTTTACAAAGACTACAGGGAGAGCCTGATGAGGGCCTAAGATGGTGAAGTGTGTAAGACTGATGCCTAATAACAGCTTGCCAAGGGGTGCATGGTGCCACAGGTATGGTGACCTGTGAAGGCACAATCCTGAGCTACTCAATCAGCAGCAGGCAGCCTTCTTTCAGAAGCACTTTGTCAAGGTTTTGCACTGCACTGTTCCAGGTTTCATTTTCTATTCTTTCATTCACTGTATATGCAGGCTACTCGATGTGTATGCTGCATTTTGAGCCACTTATGTATCTCACCTTGCAGTTTAGAACACTGGCACCTTTTTTATTTATTTATTTTTGTTAGTTATAGCTGCATGTTTAGTTACAGTGTTAATAGCTTATTTGAAAAACCTTAACTATTCATTATTATGTATGCATCCATCTCAAAATATCAGTTTTGTTAACTTCTGTCTATTGTGTTATCCCAAGCTGAGCCGAGAATGGTTCCCTGTTCTATCCCTACCTAGTATCTAGAAAGATAGATAAGACAAACATACCCTTCACTGAGTTAAAACAACCATTCATACCATTGCTACACAAAATTTCCTTGACATTTCAAGTGCATTAATTTGTTTTGTTTTAAAATGTTTAAAAGAGTGCAAGTCACTTATAGTCTGGATGTAACATTTTAATAACTTTTGCATAGGAGAGTTGGTATGCGTACTGTTTTTGAAGTAATGTCCTGGCCACACAATGTACAACACTACTACAGTAGCCCATAATGATTTTTGTCTAACAAACCGGTCCGAATGCTGTAATTAGAAAATCAGTTAAAATAAACTTTACAAAATGATGATACACTGGAAAAGTACTGTTGTGTAAGTAAACGTACCATAACAGTAGATGTCTGAAGCAACTACTGTAGAAGTCTTAACTATATGAGACATTCTGCCAAGGGTCAGACCAATTGGCTAGCTTCCAAAACGTTTGAGCATCTTACATGTGCCCAAACCACTGTATAGCTTGAGGAGAGCACTAGAAAATCAGTGGCTCAGGTGCCAACACTTCAGAGCATTCCTGCCTTAGAAGACAGAGGCTAGAGGAACAGTAGTAATAAAAACCCACACCCCTGTAAACAACAGCAAAAAAAGAGGGTGATCGACAGGCGGTGCAGCTACTGCAACAGTGATGCACTCGAACATCAAAAGAGTTGTACTATGCTCATTATTAGATCACTGTTGCAGTATGCTAACTACACTGGACACATAACACAGCTTAGAAAGAAAGGAAAGAGAAAGAAGGATCAGAGTCCAACAGTCCTGGAGAACAGTCCAACCAAAGCCTGAGGAAGGATCTAGTTGTAGTGCTTGGTAAAGGTGTTTACAGGTGATCAAGCTGCTACTTCAAGTATATTCTAGAGATCAGTCCTTCCCAAAAAGCCACAGAAGAAGCCAGAGCCCTGGCAAAGTGGGACCTGACTTTGCTCGGAGATGTCTTGTTATGGTGAGAATAACAAAAAGTAATACCATGAGATAACCATTTAGAAAATTGACTGCTTTGATATTAATTGTCCCTTTCTCTTACTTTCATAGTAAATAATTAGCAGATCAAAATTCCTAAAGGTTTTTTTTTTTGCCTTGTCAATGTAATATCAGAGTTGCTTGTGAATATCCAGAGTGTATAAAATTCTTTGTCCCTCATTATTTCAGTTTTGGGAAGAAAACTGGGAGATGAATTGCTTTGCTCAATGTAATCTCTGAAACAATCTTAGGTATAAAGGAAAGATGTGTTCTGAATGTTCCCCTACCTCAGTGAAAGATGAGATAGGGTTGACTCACCATAATAGCATGTAAATCAGATACTCATCTTGTAGTAATCAGAGTAAGGAGAAACACTGTTTTCCAAATAAGAATTACAAATAACCTCATGAACAGGTTCAAAAGGAAACGGTGCAAGTTTTTCCAGTACAAAAGAAGATCCCAAGAATGAGCTTTCTGCCTTCTACATGGACTGTTTTATTTAATCTTGATAGAAGAATAAGAAAGACAAGAAACTCCAGCTCTATTCAGTAGCATACCGCCTGCTCAGAGGTGATCTGTGCCTGACGTACAAGGCCATGTCCAATCAGGAATTGATGGACATGCTCCACCTCAAAAAATCCAAATCCATCAGAACCACGAGAGCTAAAGATTTAAACCTCAGCACATGAATAGGACATGCTGGAGGGACAGATTCATAACTCAGAGGCTTCCCATACTCCGGAACAGAATCCCAGTTCATGTTAGGCAGAGCCCTTCACTGACTCTCTTCAAGAGAAATCTTGACGAGTGGATGGGAGATTGTAGGTTTACCCTGGGGGTCATCCCTGTGTCACTACTAGACAGAGGCACGGTAAACTAATTCTATTAAGTAAGGGGGTCTTCAATGTGTCACTACTAGACAGAGGCACAGTATTCTAAATCTATTCTGTACACTTTAGTACCACTACAAGGGGTGGCGAAAGCCACATCACTATGGCTAGGCTTATAAATGCCCCAGGGCAGATAGCCTAGTACTAAACTATGAAACTAAAAGCACTCATACAAATATTGCAAAACCAAGGAGTCTGAACCTTGAAAGGATCCTGGTTCTTATCATGGCACCAACTAAAAAATATTTTCCACTTACCCATATATGATTTTCTAGTAGCACATTTCTTTTGCCTCATTTAATACCTACTGCACATCCCCAGGGGAAAAATAACGGTGGCTAAAAGGTACTACAACTCTCTCATCCAGGCAGTCAACTGAAGAAGTTGAAGGTTGGGGTGTATCAAACAATGCCTGTCTTGTGTGAGTAAATCCATTCTTTGAAGAAGCTTGTGGTAATTGCCCTTGGTCATTTTCAAAACGGAGAGAGACACTGATCCCTAGGCCAAAAGAAGGTCACCAAATGTATCCTTGGAAAGTCCTTTCACACCTTTAGAAGAATCCAGGTTATGAGAGGAAAGTGTGAACAATAAACAGGAATATTTATGACCACAGTAATGAAATATATCTGTCTTCCAGGACTGTGTCCAAGGAGTCTTAGAACAGACTTTTTGAACTATCAGTCGTGGCTGGAGGCAAACAGATCTACATAAGGAGTTCCCCAAAGATGGAAAAATTCCTGAAAGATCCTTGGTGCATCTTCTATTTGAGAGGGTCTATCCGGACCTTATTCTGCTTGTCTGCAATATGTTTTACGAAAAATAGGTAGTTTAAGGGACAGACCTAAGTGAGTCTTGAATTCCAGGGCTACCATACCAAAGGGAGTAGAAACTGGTTATCCTTATTTATGTACCACATCACTGTAGCGTTGACTGTGATTATTAGAAGAGGGCTGGAGACCAAAGATAATTCAGAGATTTAAGAACAATTGTCAGAGACATTATTACCTTAATATTTATATGCTTACATTTGTCTTGCTTGTTCCAGAGGCCCTAGACTTTTATCCACTTGGACACAAGATTCCAAAAGCAAAGTCTGATGCATCTGTGATTACAAAATGAGTAGGGGCTGGAGAGGAAAGAGCAAGACTTGTCTTGAGGGACAACCAGTTCACGCACCAAACTAAACTCTTTTCATGAGATGAAAGTGAGCGCTGGTATGGTGTCCAAACTACTTGGATGAACCACTGAGTATTCCTCATGTGAAGTCTGGAAAAGAATAATTAAAACAGCATTCTGAGAAATTTCATGGATTTAATGCCATGCAATGGGCTGGGATAAATGATTCATGTTCTATATCAAGGATTTTAAAACTTAGGACACAAAACATTTAAAACCAATGTTTTTAGTTGGTCAGGTTTTAGTGTAAAATCTTAAACTGGCTTATTGACAAAGTTTTACCCAAATTATTTGTTATACGTATTTATTAATTATATTTTACTATTTATAGCACCTTATACAGTATTTTACTGTATATTTTTCATTGATAGCTTATACTTTATAAAATTTCAGCATTAATACAGCATGTTTTTTTAAATGGTAAAGTGAATTTACACTGGTTATTAAACCTTCAAAGTTCACATTAGCTTATATTTAGTTTTACTAGCACTATTGGTAACTAATATTACAACCGGTCCAAATCCTTTAATACAAGTTATTGCTGCTGGTTTAGTTGTTTTAGTGGAACTGATTTAGAACATGTGACTAATTTAAGGATTATAAATTGTTGCTGTTTAATAGATTTACTCTGATGAAGCCCTAATGTATGACGGGTGAAAGCACTAAGTTTTCTTTATTTCTATTCTCATCGTATAATAAATGACGAGTTTCTGTGAACATTTAATGCGGTGGCCTTTATGCTGATGGATGCAAGGGTATAAAATAATATAACTTCTGAATTATGTGTAGTGCTGTATAAAGAATGAAGTATGGATTAAGTCAAAAATTGAATGGTAGCTTGCATTACATAAGAAAAAATACATGGTGGAGATGGCGTATTACATCAAAATGATATTATAATTAAAAATGTTGTCCAGAATTCTGTTAGGAAAATCATTCAAATTACTCTGAATAGTAGTTTCTTTAAAATAAGCTAACTATCTGATACATAATCCTGAAACTGGATACACTGGAATATGGGCTTTTTCTGAAAGAACTCAAATTACTGCAGGACATAAAAACAATTAATTATGGGTTATTTTGAATAACACCCATATACATTAGACTAATTACCCCAGAAGTAATACATTTGTCTTTTTTATTTATCATTGGAAAATTAGCAACCTGCATATCACCACCCTAATTGGAAAATGAACTCTCTACAACAGGGTGTTAATATACAGTTAATGCCTGCTGAAAAACAGGTCTGTTGCTTCAAGGTAGAAAAATTAAGTGCTTCTGTGGAGCTTGGAAACTTTAAAACTAAACAGCTATCATATTTTACAATCACTAAAAATCATTGTTTAGCAATCATAAAATTAAAACAAAAAGTAAATTAAAATTTGAAAAAAAAAAAGCATTTGTGTGTATGTGTGTAGGTATATATGAATTCATGCATGTTTCTTCCTGCAAGTGTGTGAGTGTGTGTGCTTGAGTGCATGAAAGTGAGAGAGAGGTCGAGCACTGGCTACTACAGACAGTCTATCAGCATGTTTTTGCTAAACATTAAGAGAAAACAAACTCTTAATATCTGACAGCATTGACCAAGTTAGACTCTCTGTGTTTTTTAAAGTTAAACATCAGCAGTATTTGCAAAATCAGGGATAGTAAATGCAAGGAAGGAAAGGCTGGGGATTGGGGGTGGGGGGGTATGAGAGAGCTGCAGTACATTGTATTCTACGTTTTTATTTTTTAAATAATGCAAATTTGAAACTGGTTGTAACTGGTGTGTGTGAGTGTTTGCTTGTTTATATGCAAAAGTGTGCAAATTTGTCTGTATTTTTGAATGTGTATGTTTTTATTTATGTTTGTATGTATGTCTGTGCTTCTGAATGTGTGTCTGTAGTTATTAATTTATATCAAACTGTATACAGTAATTAAAAAGAAAGCAAATACAAAACAATGCCATTCTGCTATTATAGACAAGCTCACCAGCCTGAACATAAACCACTATGTCACAAGATTGGTTGCTAACTGGCTCAGGGACAGAACCCACATGGTGAGAGTTGCGGCAGCTAGGTCTGACTCTAAACCGGTTACAAGTGGTGTTCCCCAAGGCTCAGTCCTAGGACCCCTCCTGTTCTGCATATACTTCTCAGAGGTACAGGAAAGCACAGGAGGACTATGGCTGGCCAAGGTCGCAGATGACTACAAACTAGGGGCTACAACTGACTCTCCGGCTGACACAGACTTCCTCCAAAAGGGTCTCACTGAGACGGATACCTGGTGTCAAAATCATGGCCTCAAGCTAAATATCAAAAAGTGCATAGTCAACCCCTTTGGAAAAAAACAAAGTACACACAAACTACCACATAGGTGGTAGTCCCCTAAATACGGAAAACGTAATAAGGGATCTGGGGACCCAAGTAGATAGTAATCTCTCCTTTGATAATCACATTGCCAAAAGTGTTTAGAAAATCCATCTATGTGGCCCACCTAATCACAAAAGGGTTCGCATCCAGATCAAAAGAGGTCATTGTGCCCCTCTACTAATCACTCATCAGACCCATCATAGAGTACAACGCCCCATTTGGGATGTACCTTACAAGACACCTGCAACAGCTGGAAAGACCACAGAAGTACCTCACCAAGAGGATCACTGGCCTCAAACAGATGCCCTATGCAGCTCAAATGAAGAAACTCCAGCTGTACTCGGTTGCATACCACTTACTCAGAGGTGATCTCTGCCTGACATACAAGGACATGTCCAACCCAGAAGTGATGGACATGCTCCACCTAAAGAAAACCATATCCCTTCGAGCCACACGCTCTAGGGATCTAAACCTCACCAGAACAATAAATAGGACGTGCTGGAGGGATAGATTCCTGTCCCAGAGACTTCCCATGCTTTGGAACAAGATTCCAGTCTACATTAGGCAGAGCTCCTTACTAACACTCTTCAACAGAAACCTTGCCGAGTGGATGGGAAAGAGAAAGTTTACCCCGGGGATCACTTCAGTGGCTCTGCTAGACAGAGGCACAGGGAACTAATGTAAGGGGAGGCGAAAGCCAACACATTCTGGCTGGGCTTATAAATGCCTTCGAGCAGATAGCCTAGTACCTACCTATGAACCTATAAATTAAGAAATAACCCATTCTCTATGTGGAATAATGCCCTCCAGGGTGTGTACTATTGTATAAATGATGCCCTTGGAGGCGTGTAGAGTGTCCAGCCTCAAAACACCTCTGTGCTTGCGTTATTTACACAACAACACACACCCTGTTGGACATTATTGCTTGCACTTGAAACAGCTGTGAGAATGTCTGGTGAAGGTGCAAAATATCGTAGATATTCTTGTCATGAATTCTAAAGACATTGTTGAAAACATAATTATGCTCCAAATCAAAAGGAAACTCATACAATGGCATGATATTAGCTGAGGTTAGGTAATCAAGATTAACCAGATTAACTGTTCCTACAATGGAACTACAGGAACTCCAGAAGTCTAAATTATAAAAGACAGTTATAGGAATGGAGATCCTTATTTGAGGCCAGTACTAATAAAAATGCCCAATTGTTATGAATAAATGCAAAATATAGTTGAACATAATATGCCTTTCATTAAGTCAAATAAAACCCAGAAGGGTACAAACATGAATAGTAGAATTCTACTATAAGCAAACAACAAAAGGAGACACTACAATATATTACATAGATTCCCATCATAGAATAATGTAAAATAAATTTATTAATACAAAGCTACAAACAGACAATTATTAATACCAATGTTAAACCTGAAAAACCATTTATCTTTCAAGCATGGTAAATGTAAGACATACTGTTATGCCAAATTACAACAGCAATTCTGTAATAGCTAGCTTATTCCATAACATAAGGATGTTTAATAAAAGGAAATATACATCAGAAGTACTGGCATCTGTTTTTCAGACTAAGGATCATAGGAAGTTACTAGGCTATTGGCCCTTAGGCCTTTATAAGCCTAGCCAAGAGTTTAGCCCATGTTTAGACAAGTCAGCACCCAAAGCCCCTGTCCAGCAGGGACACAGGTGGAATCCCAGGGGTGTACTTTCTGTTTCCCATCCAGTTATCCAGATTGCACTTGAAAAGGGACAATGAGGTACTCTGCTTGGTGTGGAAAGGAAGTCTATTACACAGATGGGGGAGTCTCTGGGACACAAATCTGTCCCACCAACAAGTCCTATTGATGTCACAGATCAGGTTGAGGTCATGCATACGGGTTACTTGAGTGGAGTTTGACTTGCGGATATGCAGCAGTCACATCAAGGCAGGGTCTAAGATTGCTTTGTATGCCAGACTGAGGTCACCTCTAAGGAGTCTGTATGAAACTAAGTAGCGGGACAGGGTTTTTAGTCTATCTGTGTATGGTAGATGTTTGAGGCCCTGGATTCTTCTGGTGAGAAACCTCTATGGTCTCCAGTTGCTGCTGCATGTGCTTTGCAAGGTACATGCCAAAGGAGGCATTGTACTCAATAATTTGCCTTATAAGGGAAGAATATAGGGATGTTATGACCTCCTTGCCCTTAGATGAGATAACTTTACTTATGAGGTAGGCCATGTAGAAAGCTTTCCGTACAATGGAAGCAACATGGTGGTCAAAAGTCAGGTTGCTATCAGACTGGGTGCCCAAATCTCTCACGACTGATTGTGTGCAGAGAATATTATTAATGTGATATGTGGGGACATCACTCTCCCAAAGTGGATGATAATGCATTTTTTGGCATTCAGCTTGAAGCCATCTTTCTGGCACCAGTCATTTGTTTGGGTGAGACCCTCTTGGAGGACATCTGCATCACATGGGGAATTGATGACTGTACCCAGCTTGCAGTCATCTGCAAACCTGGTCAGCCATAACCCACTGGTTTTGGCCTGCACCTCAGAGAAGTATATCCCGAATAACATACGGATTGATGCCGAGTTGAGAGAGTTTATCTATTATGCCCGAGTGGGGAATAGTGTTGAAGGCTTTGGCCAAGTCAAGGTAGGCGGTGTGCACCATCTGCCCCTCGTCCATGGCTTTGGTGACTGTCTCAAAGAAGTCAGCCAGATTTAACAGAGATGACCTCCCCTTGACAAAGCCAAACTGTGTAGGGACGAGTGTTTGAAGGTTGCCAATGTCCCTGTTAATGAGGTCCATGATGATCCATTCCATGGCCTTGCAGATCAGGCTAGTTAGGCTGATGGGTCTATAATTTCCTGGATCAGTGGACGCTCCACCTTTGTGCAAAGGGATGATGGTGGCTGTCTTCCACTTGGCTGGGACAAAGCCGGTACTCAGGCTTTGGTTGAACAGGGTGCCTAATGATGCTGGAACTTCATGCCCGAGTTCATACAGGATATAGGATGTAGGATGCAGCCTGCAATGTTATCAGGTCCCATGGAGGCTGCATTTATTTGCCTTTGAGAGGGCAGTGATGACCTGTTCCCTAATGATAAGGGGAGGAGGGGGGCAGGTTCTGGGGATATCCTGATTTAATGATGGCGGGACAGAGGGGTGAAGTTTTCTCTGAATCTGTCAGGCAGTAGATTGGCTATATCTACAGCATTTGTGTATCTGGTGTACTTGACCACCATTTCTGAAGAGATCTGGGTGCTTCCTTTGAGATTGTGGACATATGTGAAGAAGGTTTTATGACTGTCTCTAGTAAATGTGGCCAATTTGGACTCGAAGTTGGCTTTAGAGGATTTCACTAGTGCTCTTATTTGCTTGTTCAGGCTAGGGAGAGATTGCTTCCAACTGGGCACCTGCTCCTTCTTAGTCCTGGACAGCATTTTTTTTCCTTTTATTATAGAGTTTATGTATTGCAGATGTCCACCAGACAGGTTTACTCTTCCTTGAGGAGGAAGAGGATTTTGTCCTGTCGGGTTATTCCTGACTGTATGCTATTTAAACTGCCCTGTGATGTCTTAGGAGACTTTATAATGAGTTATATAATGTTAAAGAGGTACTAGGATATAAAAAAGATAGAATCTTTGGTCTGTTGATCTCTAATTAAAAAATGTGTCCTGCATACAGGAAAAGAGATAATGTCTCATCTTAAAGAATACCTCCTCTATGGAACAGTCTTTTACTCCACATAAAGCAAAGTACTTCTCTTACTCTGTTCAAATGTAATTTGGTTAAATGGAAGGGAAATCACAAGTTTGTCCCTTTTTTAGCTCCCATGTACCTAGGGGATAGGGATGACAAGTAAAGCCTTAACATATCCTTGTTTTGCTTTTAGGTTATTTGCATGCAAAATATACGGGCTAAAAACTGTCAAAAAAATGCACAGATAGCAATAGCCGAGTGAGTACCTATGAATCTGTGCAAATGTGCCTACATTGTTACCTAATTAAAATTCTTCTCTTCCTACTAGATAAACTTTCCTACATTACTATCACTGCAAGAATGCAACCTTATGGTCCACTTCCTAAGTGCTGGGAATATGTAAACAGAAATAAAATCAAGGATGTAAGAAGAACAGCTGACAGAAGAGTGAGAGTACCCAACAGTCTCTACTTCTTTGTTCAAAAATAACAGAAAAAAGCATTCAGTAAAGGTTAACAACAATCCAAAACTGCAAAAGTAAATACTTAGTTAAAAAAATAAATAAATAAAAATCAAGTAGACTTGGTCACAGAAAAAACTCAGTTTTATTCACTCGTGATAAATGCTTTTGTCCACAAACTAGACCATCAAATCCAGTTTGTGGATGAAAGTGTTCATCATGACTGAATTAAACTGAGTTTTATCAGTCACCAAGTCTAGTTAATTTTTGTTACTTTTTAAAAACTAATTTACTTTTGAAGTTTTGGACAGCTGTTAACTCTTGTTGAATGCTCAAATTTAAATGCCTGCTGTGATTCTGGAACAAACAAAGAAGTATAAAGTGCTCGCTGCTATCATGGTGGGGTCAGCTATTCTTGCATCCTTGATTTTGTTTTTGTAAATGTTCATTCTTTGACTCAAATTTTGGATGTACACAGGGGCTCTGGTTGGAAGATAGATGTACCAGAACCACTGGTGAGCTTCTCACTTTTGAATATGTAAGCACAATAATTTATAACTATACAGATAGTAAAAAGTCTCAGTCATTCTTAACTATTATACTGCAATGTTTCCACTTAGCTGCACTTTTCTATCAACTAATCTGAGCTAATGCTTCCCTTGACACTAAAGGCAATGGTCCCTTAGCAAAACAATCATATTTGATTTCCTCACTGCATTAACTATTTCCAAAACTACCACAAATGACTTCATGAATGAGTTTACTGTTTGTATTTTATAATTCCTGAAACTGTATTTCAGTATGGTGTATATAGTATAGCTGCTGAACTTCTATTAATGTAGGGTAGCTACCGTATAGTTCTTGATACTGTATTACAGTATGGTGTATATTGTGTAGTTCTTGATACCGTACTATAGTTCTTGAAACTGTATCATAATTTGGTATATATGGTTTAGTTCTTATTATACAACGACCCCTCATTAATATTCCAAAACGTGCACGCTGATTGGTCAGCATGCACGTTGTAAATCAGACTTGTAAATCAGACAAAGGAGTTTAACATAGCAAGACAGCTTTAAAAAAAGTAACGGAGATCTTCCTTTCTCTGTTGTTTTTTTTAAAGCTGTCTTGCTATGTTAAATGGGTTTAACATAGAGAGACAGCTTTAAAAAAAGCAATGGAGATCTTGCTTTCTCCGTTGCTTCCACCCACAGCTCTGATGTACTGCATAAGCATACGCATGTGCAGTACATCAGAACTGCTGCAGAAAACCAGACAGCTGCGGAAGGGCAGTAAGGAGGCATTATACAATGCCATTATTTAAGAAAAGTAAGTATTTTTTTTCTTAAATAATGTCATTAGATATAATAACCCACTTCTGGGTGTGGGTAATGTTGGATTTACCCACGGTTGTCTTTGTTTGGCCACTTGGGCTTAGCCCTCATGACCAAACTATACCAACCGTGGGTAAATCCAGCATTACCCACACCCAGGCGTGGGTTATTGCTATAATATGCATTACAGTAGGGTGTATATCATATAGTTCTTGAAATTGTATTACAGTATGGTGCATATCATACAGTTATTGAAATTGTATTACAGTATGATGCACATCTTATAGTTCTTGATATTGTATTACAGCATGGTGCATATCATGTAGTTCTTGAAACTATAGCCTTCTATGATGTATACTGGATAGTTCTTGATGCTGTATTATAGTATGGTATGTACTGTATAGTTCTTGAAACTGTATCATAGTATTGTGTATATTGTATAGTTCTTGATACTGTATTACAGTATGGCATGTATTGTATAGTTCTTGAACTGATGTATTTTGCTGCTTCTGATACCATGTACTATGCAAAATCTTCTAATCTGTTCCATGCTACCTGTGTCCTACCCAAAAGCATCCTCAGACCATCCCATTGCAATGCTTGTAATTCTGCACAGCATGCACTTTTTGTCTTGGTGCCAAAGCTATGGCTAAAATGGGTCCTCAGACCAGCCCACCTACCCAGTAAATGAATGCAAAAATAAAATACTGGAAATTATTGCTTATTTCAGATGACTAAAATATTCTTGCCTACCATACGTGAGGAAAAGTGGTGAGGTTATTCACCTATTTAAAGGAAATGATTGCTCTAACCCTGTACATTATAGATCCAGAAGTCTAACATGTGTGACAAGAGAATGGTTTGAAAGGCTAATGTGCAGTCTGAATAACTTATCACTGTACTGTGAAAAATGAGGACTTGTACCAACATTGCTTTACTGCTTTATGATTACTTTTTTTTTAAATCTTGTATGGCTTCACAGTTTTAATTTCTCCAAATCTTTTGGGTTTCTAATAATATGATGGGAATGGACCCCATTCCTAAGTCAAAGTACTACGAAGACTGCCCAAGAATTTAAGTATGAGTAAAGAGACTTGTAGGCTGGAGAATAAAATACTTGAAATTTATTCCAAAACACAAAGTTAGGTAAGCGCTTTCGAGGCAATCTTCTTCATCAGACCTTAATACACAAATAAATGAGCACACAAGGTTTAAATAAAACCAACAACCAATAAAAATTCTTTAAAAATCAGTGAAGCAACCCTCTTTTTTTTCCAAGAGAGGTTTTAAGGACACTAAGGCTGCCCGCTTGTTTTGAATAACTATAATAATATGCATGGCTGTACGTTTATGCTGACATGGCTTTAGATAATAAATCTTACACAATGAAATCATTTGATTCTAACTCGCACAATACGCTCATAAAAGGATTAATCTATGCATTAATCAATGCAAAGTGAATTGTGTTAACAACTAGTTAAGCAGATAATTAATAAAAATAATCAAGGGACAATCATTTTCATGGAAATGAGTATCATCAAGTTCAGTTACTGAACTTCTGTTTTCTGACATTAAGAATGAAAACTGTTGGATCTACAAATTTGTTCAAGACTATTAACTAGAAGAATATCACCATTAACCATGAAGATACAATTAAATTTAAATAATGTACTGAAAAACTGACAATTCGTGCAAGTACAATACATTAAGAATAATCAGTGTAAAGACAGTAGTTTTGAAACACTAAACTGAATAATATAAAACATTATCCACCCCCATGGGACAGGTATTATCCAACTGTTGCTTAGAACTGCATAATCAAAAATTACGTTTTTCTGGTTCTGTTGTTTACATATTTGGTAAGGCCACTTGTTGAATATGATAGTACTATTAGTCATTATACCAGTACTGAGATACAGAAACTGGAAACAGACCAAAGACTTCAGATAAAGTTTATTTTTTTAAAGACTGATTCAGATTCAATATCTTGCATGTGTGCATGTACATATGTATATTCATCGATATATTATATATTTACATATCTATATACTGTATATATAGCTATATCTATATATATCTATATCCAATATATATATCAAGGAGCTTAGATGACAGGTTAAACTGCAAGCTGACATGCCCCCTGGGCTTAATGGTAATCTTAATGTAAAATGCATCCTTAAGTGGATTCGTTAGTGAGAATTCTTTCCCCTCCCCTTCTTTGCATAAACAATTAATTATACAGCAGCTTTTATTTAAACAGTGTTCAGTTGATTACCTTTGTATTTTTGAAGAAGTTCGACTGTTAAACAACTTTAAAATGAATTTGACAATGAACAAAAGCACTTAAATACAAGTCTTACATTTTATTTCAAATTTATTTCAAGTTTTCCTAACACTGTTGTCTTGGCTACTGCTGGATTAAAAGATTTCAAAGCTACTACACGAAGCAAAGTGATTTTTCTTTCATATCCAAAAAGTTTTATGGATTTATTTATATATATATATATATATATATATATATATATATATATATATACATACATACACACACACATATATATATATATATATATATATATATATATATATATATACACACACACACACACACACACACACACACACACACACACACACACACACACACACACACACACACACACACGTATATATGTGTGGTTTACTAACAAAATGTTGAAAGCACATAGTCATATGTATACGTCATCAAACCATGTCCGCGAAATCCAAACTGCCGAAAGGTCAGACTACTGAAATAAAACAGAACGGTGATATTTGTGAATGCTGAACACCAGAAAACAACTGCTAACATGGGTCAAAAAGGGGGCATGATTATGCGGTTCGAAATGTTTATGTTTTGAAGTAGTCAGAGTTTAGCGTTCGTGGAAGTGGTTCGATGTTGGGACGCTCAACATTTTGACAGGAAACCATATATATTTATTATTTATTTATATTTGTTTACTGGGAAATTCCACTGGACACAGGTCCTTTTTCAGTGGAGGTCTGGTGAGAAAAGCTCCTCAGGACAATAAATGAGCAGCAGAGTACATGAAGAACGATTGAATATACATACAATAGCAAATAATGCATACTGCAGCGAACATTAGATATACATACAATATGAAACATAGTTGTTGTTTGTTGTTTGTCTTTCGGCTTTTCCCGGTAAGGGGTCGCCACAGCAGAACTCTGGTCTGCTAATGATTGGCAGTAGATTTTTACGAAACGCCGAGGTGCCAGCTCGACGCCCAACCTTCAACGAAGGCAGGCCCATTTACGCACGCATATCTTTCGAACGCTACCCAACCGCGGGGAGGACATGCAGACTCCACACAGATGGCACTCCCAAGCCCAGCCGAGAATCGAACGAGAGAACCTCTTGCTGTGAGGTAACAACGCTACCGCCATACCACCGCGGCATCATACAATATGAAACATAGTAATGAACAGATATATAAGTATCTAGCTAAAGGCTTGGAATAAATGTAGGATGTATATACAGATAGTACTAAACTCACACAGATACTGTTCTAAACTCATATACCTAAATCTTATATACAAATATTGCATTAAACTCAAGCAGATATAAAGCAGAAACTCCACACAAAGGTGGAACAAGCTAGAAGTGCTAATGGGATGGAAGGGGAAGATAGAGGAGACTGAGTGAGTAGTATGTGTGGTAGTGAGAGGAAGCCAAGTGTAAGTCAGTTGGATATGTATTTGGAGTTGAGATGAATGTTATAACAGGTCTGAGAGACTGGGTGAGGAGGGAAGGGGAGGGTAAAGGGTGAGCCAGAGCTTGCAGAGAAAGGAATGCAATGATCAGATGGTGTGAAGCACAGTGGCTAGTGGAGGGGATATGAAGGGGAGGTAAAAGGAGGGTTACTAGTCAGGATTGGTGCATGGGAATAACCAGAGACAATTTAAGTGTGTTTTTAGTGCAGTCTTGAAGTGATTGCAAGAAGGTAGTGTGGTTATTGGGGGGTGGGGTGGGGTTCTTCCATAAGCTGGATATGACGCGGGAGAATAGTGCTTCTCCCACTGAGTTCTTGGGTTTGGTTACTAAAAGTACATTTATGCTGCTGAAGCATAGAGTTCTAGTGGAGAAGTTATGCTGGAGAAGGTTTTGAAGGGATAGGAGTTTAAGAGGATAGTTTACTAACTTGTGGACATGGGAGAGTTGATTCAGGTGAAGATGTTGAGTGAGATACAGTGGTGGCTGCAATAAGATACACCAGTGGCAAACTTAGCAATTTTATTGTAGCAAGCCTTGAGATTGCTTAGGTCCATTTGTCTAAGGTACGTAAGTATAGGAGAGGTGTAGAGTAAAGTGGAGATTAGGTGGGAATTGGCAGCAGAAATTTCTGGCGGTCTTGGTGAGGAATTGTTTGTTTCTGTAGAATGCACCTAGGTAGTTTGTGAACCTTTTTTATGGTAAGAGAAATGTGAGTGTCAAATCTGAGATTGTTATCAATCTCAACACCAAATAGTTTGGTGTGTTCTGTTGGGGAGATGACGGTATTGTCTTTGGCTAGAATATTAAAGTGGGGGATAATTGTGTTAGATTTAGTGGGTTAGAAGATGAGGAGTTTAGTTTTTCTCGGATTGAGTAATAACTGGGCATTAGATAGGCAGTTTTCTACAGATGACAAGACTTCCTGTATGATCTTGTGAAGTTCAGGTATAGTTGGGGCTGAGCAGATGAGGGTGGAATCATCTGCATACTGTATAAGAGAAGCATGCTTGGTGGCTGTGAACAGATCATTGGTGAAGAGTGAGAATAGTAGGGGACGAAGGATGGAGCCTTGGGGAACACAGAATGTTACAGGAAGTCGAGAAGATAGGTCATTATGCCAGACAACAGATTTGTGTGTGTGTTTGTACTCACATTCTCAAAAACATGCATGTGTGTGTGTATGTATATATATATATATATATATATATATATATATATATATATATGATAGACATGCTGTACAATTGTACAGATGATTACAGTTTTAAAGATGAGACATTTTTTCTTTTCTTTTTTTTGTACACAGTACCTTTGACACTATTTGTACAAACAAACTGAGAAAGTAGAACAGTCATTAACTCACTTCACAGCAACAAATCTGCATAATTATTACGGTGACCAAACTAAAGTATCCGAGCATTACACTGCATGAAAAAGGCTAGCTGAGATGTTATGTGCCAGGGAATTGAAAGTGAAAACCTTAAGTATCTCGTATCCAGTGCAACTGTACTGCAGTGTTTCTATATTCAGTGTAAAAGCGTCCACACATTGCGAATGTTTTCCACTGAATATTAAGTGAGATATTTTTAAATGGAGTTTTTCCATGTGTGACACTTCACACCAAGAAGTTAATTTTTCTGTTAGGAAACCATAGCAATTCATATTTCATATTTTGGTCTATATTCCATATACTAATCAATACTTTGGGGTGCAGACTTCAACTATATTACAGCCTATGAAACTGCCAGGTCAATATATACGTTTAATATGGTTGCATTTTTTTTCTATATACTGCTCTGGTGAAACATTTTTCTTTCATTTCAGTAACATGTAATAAATTGTCTTTTTTCATACAGTGCACCTAAGATACCTGCGACCTACTGAAATCAGGTACTGCTGTAGATATGAGTCACTAAATGTACATTCTTTTGTTTGATTTGGATAAATGGTGTCAAAGTTTTAATATGCAACAATTCATCTTAATGATCTTGCAGTTTAAGACAGGACCAAAGTATAACTATACTACCGTACACCACTAATATATATACATATATGCTAGCAAGCAGACAGGTAGAGCCATGCACAATATATACATATATACCTACGCAAGCACACACATAGCCATGTACAATATATACACATATACCAGTACAAAGATACAGACACAGCCGTGAACAATAGATACACATATACCTATGCAAACACACACACAACCATGTACAATAGAGACACATATACCAGTGTAAACATACAGACACAGCCATGTACAATAGAAACACTTATACCTATGCAAGCACACAGAAAACCATGTTCAATATATATACATATACTTATGGAAGCACACACACAGCCATGTACAATATATATGCATATACCTATGCAAGCACACACACAGCCATGTACAACATAAACACATATACCAGGGCAAACATACAGTCACAGCCATGTACAATATATACACATATATCTAGGCAACTACACACACAGACATGCACAATATAGACACATATAGCAGGGCAACCACACACACAGCCATGCACAATATATACACATATACCTGTGCAAGCACACACACAGCCATATACAATAGATACTCACATACCCATGCAAACATATAGAGACAGCCGTGTACAATAGATACACATATACCTATGCAAGCACACAGCCATGTACAACGTATACACGTATAACAGTGCAAACATACAGTCACAGACGTGTACAATACATACACATACACCTATGCAAACACACAGACACAGCCATGTACAATACATACACATATACCTCTGCAAACACACACACAGCCGAGTACAATATATATGCGTACAGCAATGTACAATATACACCCATTACCCATGCAAACGCACAGACACAGCCATGCACAATATATACACATATACCTATGCACGCACACACACACAGCCATGTACAATATATACACATATACCAGTGCAAACATACAGTAATAGCCATGTACAATAGATACACATATACCTATGCAACCATACACACAGCCATGCACAATATATACACATATACCTATGTAAGAACACACAAAGCCTTGTACAATAATATACACACATACCCATGCAAACACTATTACAGCCATGTACAATAAATACACATATACTATGCAAGCACACACACAGCCATGTACAACATATACCAGTGCAAACATACAGTCATAGCCATGTACAATACATACACATACACCTATGCAAACACACAGACACAGCCGTGCACAATATATACACGTATACCTCTGCAAACACACACACAGCCATGTACAGTACATACACATGCACCAGTGCAAACACATACACAGCCATGTACAATATATACACATAAACCAATGCAAACACATACACATATACCTATGGAAGCACACACACACACACACACACACACACACACACACACACACACACACACACACACACACACAGCCATGTACAATATATACACAAACAGCAGTGCAAGCACACACACAGCCATATACAAAATATACACATATACCTATGCAAGCTCACACACAGCCATGTACAACATATACATGCAAGCACACACACACAGCCATGTACAATACATACACAAATACCAGTGCAGACACACACAGCCATGTACAATACATACACAAATACCAGTGCAAGAACACACACAGCCATGTACAATATATACACAAATACCAGTGCAAGAACACACACAGCCATATACAATATATACACATATACCTATGGAAGCACACATGCAGCCATGTACAATATATACACATATACCTATGCAAGCACACACACAACCTGCAAATGGTTCATCTCCCAGGCCCCCTGCTTACACTTATCAAGGTTATCAGAACTAGTCAGAGATTTGGGATGCATGACTAGGCTTAAAAAGGCCCGTGTGGTTGTTAGCCTAGTAAACACCTATGAACTATGTACAGTATATACACATATACCTATGCAAGCACACAGACAGCCATGTACAATATATACACAAATACCAGTGCAAGCACACACACAGCCATATACAATATATATACATATACCAGTGCTAACATACAGCCACAGCCATGTACAACAGATACACATATACCCATGCAAACACATAGACACAGCAGTATACAATATATACACATATACCTATGGAAACGCACAGATGCAGCCATGTACAGCATATATATAGATATACCTATGCAAGCAAACAGACACAGCTGTGTACAATATATACACGCAGACAGCTGTGTACAATATATATATATATATATATATATATATATATATATATATATATATATATATATATATACACACACATACAAACACAGACACTGCCGTGTACAATGCATATGCATATACCTATGCAAACACAGACACAACTATGTACAATATATACACATTTACCTATGCAATCACAGACACAGCCATGTACAATATATACCCATTTACCCAAACACACAGACGCAGCCATGTACAATAGATACACATATACCCATGCAAGCCCACAGACACAACTACGTATAATATATACACATATACCTATGCAAATACATAGACACAGCCAAGTCGTCACTGCAAAAGGGGAGCAAATATGCTGAAGACCAGTACAAGGAGGTTGATGGTGGACGGGCATAGACAGTCACTTAGAAGAAAAAGTGGAATGTTAATTTCCTTTTACTACTTAAATTAAACATTGCTATTCTGGCCTACTAAGCACAGCAGTGACCATTCCACACATCCAGTATAATGCTGTCAGTGGCACATGGTAAACAATAAACATTAACAAGGATTTTATTTAATTTTATTTAAAACATGTACAACTCACTTTTAAAGTGTAAAACTAGTGTCCCTGTCTCCTATTTTGAGTCTTACTAGTTGTCTGAAAGACAACACGGTATGTTAAAAGCTTCCTCTGACATAAATGAAATGAGAAGCAAATATAATTTGACAGAAAGGTATTACCTTTATGCAGTAAACCACCAAGATATGCAAAAGGTTATTAATAAGTCTACATTTTCTCTGAAACCAGAGACAAGGGCTAACTACTGATGTGGTCCCCAGTCTTCTTTCCCAAACTCTTGTTAAATACCAGTTTGATGCTTATAATGCATCAACAACAGATATGCATAGTGGCTTCATAAGGTCACTTATTCTTGTATCTTTAGGGACAAATGTAACATCAAGACCTATAGGGTTATTATTCATAGGCTTCCTTTACTGTACAGAGTTAATAAAAATAGCTAAAATTATTTTACATCTTAACTATGCAGTGGTTTATTCTGTAAACTTGGATGTACACAAACACCTCACATCATTTGTAGAGTAAAGTAGCTTTGAACAGCAGCAGTTAAAATAAATCAAACATAGATACCTAAAGCACTGATAAAAACCTGAATCATTCTTTTCCCATAGTGATAAAGCACAGTATAAGCAGTACAGATAAGTAGATGTAACACTTCATGAAGCTGAATGCTAAATGTGCTTTATTACAAGACTTCTAGTGCTAAAGGACAATGAAGGACATCCCATACTAATGCAGGACTTGTGCACTTACACTAGAAACATAGAATCCCCGAACTCTAGTTTATACAGAAAAAAGATTACTTAATGTGAAGACCTAGCAATATCTTATCAAAGTAAGTTTAATCCCAAGAGACAAAGTGCAAATTTCCGAATCTTGATCCCTACCACAATTTAATTCTAATCTACGCTCACACTTACTGTTACAAAAAGGAGTTTAACATCAATACACTTGATCTGGGTTCGATCTGACCTTTCTGAGCTGCTTTAGCACAAAGTACAAAAAGCCTGCTTCTGATGCTTTAAGTCAATCTCTGACAACTGTCAATAGTGTCCTATCATGCCCTCACCTGCCATCACCTTCACGTGTCAATGCAATCTGCAGATGGAGATGAAAAGAAATTGAAAATATTTTACAGCAGTTCTGCATGAAGGAACCCAAAGACACTGAATCAATATTGCTTGTCATCTACTCTCCATGGCTCCAACCCCCACCTCTCAAAAGAAAGTGCGAGCTCGCACTTACACACACCCACACATACAAACTCGAAGTCAATGAGATGTGTAATTTGTAAGGACAGCGGTAAACATGTTTTTTAAATATAAAACACATTAATTAAATGCAGTATAGCAGATTATATTTTGTGCTAGGTTTTACAGACAACTTTAAATAACAAGCTGAACTTAAAAGAAAGGCTCACAAGGGTATTTAGGAATGTGAAAAATAAAATGCCGTTAAGGCAGGACAGTTGTGGAATTTCTAGAACCTCTTGCAGTTTGCTGCATTGTTTCTTTGAAGAAAAATCCTTAGATCCTTCTATGTAAAGGTCAAGCTAACTTATCACAAAGAAATTTAAAACAGACTTCAAGCTGGTAAGTGAGAAATGGCACATTTTTAGCATTCATTGTATACAGTGTATGACAAAAAGAGAAAATGCCTGGTCAATGAAAGTTTCCTTGAAAATCAAGACCTATGCCCATGAAAATGCAGTTATGGGTACAAAAGAACTTTATCACCTTACAGGTCAAATAATTTGGGAAATCAACTAATCCCCCACCTGGCAGAAAGAACACCTCAATACTTGGTATAGGAGAAAGTCTTTACAAACAATATGTGCTGACATACCGTAACTTCTTTGCTCAAGAATTCTGGACAAAGCTAACAAAACATGCTGTCTAATGTTAAGGACAAGAGTGTAGCCAGGCATACTGTTTGTACTCTGCTGAGTACATTTTTTATGATAATCACATCAACATGGATTTTTTATCAGATCATATTATGTCTACAACTTTCTAAATGAATGGCTTTAACAAATTCAAGACTGCTAATCTAAAAACAATATTTTTAATAGTTTTCAGGAAAACAACTGAAAATGTTACTTACATTTATTAAGTACTTGGGGAGCAGCATTTTTGAGAGATGTGTCCATTTTTAAGTGATAGGAGTCTAAGCAGGGTAGCACCAAGAGTTTGCGAGTACAAAATGTAATTTCCTTGTTAGACCCCTGGTCCAGGAGGAGTGAGGTTTAAGAGAAGGCAGGAACCGAGTGATTTATGTAATGATAGACAAAGACAGTTGTTACAAAGAAAGATGCAATTTATAATGTATTTAAATGGAAAATGTTATATGCTTTGTTTTATTTTCTATTACTGTATGGGTGTCTATGTATTAAATGATATTTCAATTAAGGTGTTTAAAAAAACAATGAGGGACAAATGGCCACAAATAGGGGCTTTTTTTAAATATTTCGCAAATTTACTTAAAAAGTGACTAGAACAACAGATTTTGCATTAACATACATTTTCTGAATGATAATTATGAAACCTCTAATGTCTGGCATTATTGACTGATTGTAATCCTTAGTAGTTTACCAGAAAATCAACAATTTTATGAAAGAATGGACAAAAACATGAGGCAAAATCAAGAACTCCTCAGAGGTATGTCTGCAGACAGGATTAAAACTACCTTAAAATGCTTTTGATTGACTGCAGACATCACACAGAAGCTGGAATGCCTAAATGAGATTAGCAAATGACTCTGTTGTTTAATTTAAAATGGAATAAAGGAACGTAAACTGTATGAAAATCAGAACTGAACCATGTCCACTGCTGACACCTAGTTATGTAAATGTGACTGGATAATTAAGAACGTTAGTTAGTTCTACCAGTGATCCTGCAGTTTCATGCACTTTTACCTGTGCAGCAAAGGTGTTTTAACAAACAGGAAGTAAATACATCTCAACCTTTTCACATAAGGAATCTGGACAAAAGCAAAATAGTGGGGGATAAAGGACCAAAAACTGGGACACATTTTAAATATTGCTCTTATAAACTTAAAAAGTTGTTAGAATACTATGGTTTGCACTGACATGCATTTTCTGAAGGATATGAAATCTGAAACTCAAAAGGTGTCTCATTATTTAGTGATTTGATTCCTCAATGATTTTCCAGAAAACCACACAGTTTAGGTATAACGAACGGACAAGAAATATAAGGCAAAAATCTGGACAACTGAGAGGTACAAGGAAGTTTGCATTCAAGTGTGTGTGGGCATCCGACCTTTAAAATGCTGCCATTTTGTCCTGTCTGACACAGGCAAACTCTTTATTACGTTCCTGAATCAATCCACCAGCCATGAAAAGGCAAGTCAAATAAAATGACCACACTCCTTAAGCTTCTGATTAAACAACATCTCAAGAAACCCTTCTACAACCACTTATTTTATTATTGGCTCCGCTGACACCCTCCTCTACTCCTATCACAACAATGTACACAGAAAACAACTTCACATAATAACAATGTACATTTTTTAACTCCAGCCTGACATACTATTGCTACTAACAAATAAAATCAATAAACGTGACTTGAGTGCATAACTTTTTCTAGAAAAATTATCATTTCAAATATATTTGTCTTCCTCCCTATTTACATGCAGGTCTATATTCACAGCACAGTAGCAATGTGTAATGAAAGCTTATTTAAATCAAAAGTAAATTTTATTAAGGCATAATTCTTGCCTTTTCCGCTAGATGGTGCATGTGCAGTCGTGTAGCCAGAAATTTGCACTTTGTAGTCATAGTCATGTGTTGTTACCCCCTTCTCCAAATTGACTTTTTAGAGATTTGTATCTCTCCAAATGTTGCCCCATACACAGACACACGGACTAGACATTATGCATAACTTTCAGTGCTTGCCTCTTTTAAACATAAAAAGAGTTTGCCAAATGTAATCATATCTCTAACTGGCTTGTATATAGACCTATGTCACAAATACTAGTTTAAAAAGTTCTAGACATCTTTTAGCATCTGTGACATAGTACTTTCAAGTGATTCTCAGAAAAACAACGCACTCTGCTGAGCACACAAACTTTTCCTGATGAACTGAGTGCGCGCACGTGTGTGTGTGTGTGTGTGTGTGTGTGTGTGTGTGTGTGTGTGTGTGTGTGTGTGTGTATATACCTGACACAGGGTACACAAGCAAGTGTAAAAAAAAACTACAGAACAATCCCAGATACTAAAAAAAATAAAAATATTTAAAGAGCACATGAGCATACTCATCCAGGATATTCTCACTAGTAGACAGGGATATTCCATAATGAATTCAGAAAACGATGACTATTTTTCCTCCATCTACCTGCAGCCAGAACTGTCAAGCTGCACACCAAAACGTAGAGCTTTAATGTATTGCCATACTTTTGAGGATTTGCAGCACTCAGTTTACAACCTCTTCCTTTTCTTCATATGGAGTAAGTGATATACTAACAAACCTAACACACTTGCCAATTTGCAAATACTTGGAGCAGGGTAATGCCTGACCCTCTGCTTTAGGAAAACCCAGGCATTATAAATTATTCAGTTTCATGCAACACCTGATTATTTTGTTATAGCATGTGCAGGCATGATTTATATAACAAATGCTGCACTGATTCCATATCATCTGATTATTCCACTAGCATATATGCTATATTTTAGCAATAATCAATGACTGTGTGTGGGTAACGCAGGATTTTCCCACAGCTAGAGTGGTTTGATCATGGTGAAGCCCAAGTGATTAAACAAAGTCAAACACGGATAAAGCCTGCGTTATCCACATACATAAGTGGTTATTGTTATTACACAATGACATTATTTAAGAAAAAATCTTACCTTTTCTGAAGTGTCATTGTATTAAAATTCTTTAGTGCTCTTCTTCAGGCTTCTGGTAGTCTGGGGCACTCAGCTGACATATTGTGCATGTTCTGCTCGTATACTGGGAACAGCTACACAGAATGTCATCAGAGAGAAGGGTCCAAATGGAGAGATGATAAATCAACAAGCAAAGGAGAATAATATTGCTGGAATTGAATACATCCTCAAGTCTTAGTGAGTACCTTCACAAGGTGGACCTCATTTTTCACAAAGACAGCACTGATATATAGTCTGTATTTTATATAGCATATATAATACATATCATGGACAGCAGTAGGTTAAAACATAAAAAAAAAAAAGACAGCTGGGTACACAAGACCCGGGATAAAAAGTGCCTAATCTTGGCAGGTGCACTGGTGCTAGAAATGGAAAAAATGAAAGTGCAGAATCCTCAAGACAAGGAAACATTCGTATAATGGGCCCAAGCCAGGCTAAGGGGGAGTATGGCTCCCCTCCCTGTTATAGAAGTAGCAGTCTATAAAAATCACAAAATAATGATAGGCCAGAAAAGAGCATTAAAAAATCAACAGAGTGGACTACTGAGAATAAGAAAGAAATTATGTATTGTTACTATTGTGCAAGAAGCCCAGAATTTCCAAACAGAAGATACACAAAAAGATTAAGAGAGAAAATAGAGGGATGAAAAATACTTTGGAAGGAAAACTGTCAGAAGCTTCAAATAAATTCTGTTCATTAATACAACAGATTTATGAAAAACATTAAAAAGACCAAGAAACCTTGGGCCGTTTGGAAAAAGAAGCAACTTGAGAAAGTGCGAAAACATAAAAAAGAAAATACAGAGATTTTTAAAAGGTATAAAAAAGAAATATGGACATGGGAAAGAAAGAGAGATATGATATGGTGCATTATTTATGCAGAGGATAAAGCAGCCCCAAAGTTATTTGAAGAGAAATACAGGCAAAGTAATCCTGATACGGAAAATTTCACAATACAAAAAATAAGATCATAAAACAGGAATGTAGAATAGAAGATTAGTAAATTAGAAGTTAAAAAAATAGAAGCTGAAGTTATGGGATACATGTGAAATGAAGGTTTCAGTGTAGAAAGTCTAACACAGGTTTTATATCACAGCATAATGGAACAACGAGTTCCCCAAGTAAGAAGAAACAGGAGGAGCAGGAGTTATCTGTAGAAGAAATATGGACATGGGGAAAGAAAGAGATTTAATATGGTGCAATGTTATGTAAAGCAGAAAGCAAAACTAATCAATTCAAAAAGAGCAGCACCAAAAATATTTGCAGAGAAAAACAGGCAAAGACATCCAGATATGGAAAATTCTACAATACAAAAAATAAGAAAACAAAGAGGAAAAGTAAAAAAGAGGATTAGTAATACAGAAGTTAAAGAAATAGAAACTGAGGTTACGGATTACATGCAAAGTGAAAGATTTAGTGTAGAACATCTAATTTTGATAACATTACTGCAGGATACAGCAATGGATCCCCAAATTAAGAAGAAACCAGTACAACAAGAAACATCTGATCAACTGCCATATGAAGAATCTTTGGAGCCTTCCACAGGAAACCAGTACAAAAGTTCAGTTGGAGTTGCATAGCAAGGGAAGGAACAGGAAACTGTGGCAACTCTGACACAATCAGCATTGTGGAGTGATAGTCCAGTGAGTTCCCATATGAATGAGCAATGGATGGCACAAGATGAAACTGACAAGAATATGGCATAGGAATATGCTCTGGAATTTTCTGTAGAATGCCTGCAGGAAATGGAAAACAAGAATGTGCCCTCAGTTTAGAAGAAAATGATCTAAGAGGTTGCTTGACAATACAGAAGGACAGACATATTACGATCAATGAAAGAAGCAGACTACAGAAAGTCAATAAACCCATAAAGTTAGAAGTCTAGCAAAACAAATGAACAGAGTAATTAGGATTGTTCAGAGATTCATGTGATATAAGTAAATAGTAATTTAGCTACACTGTAATATATCCTAACAGATAAAGTCTTACCACAAAAACACAGAGCAGTAAGGGAAAGGAATTGGAGAAATCAAATGCCATCTTGGAAGTATCAAATAAAGAATACTATAAAGCAATTAATACAACAGGTGTCACTGTCAGAAGAGTACAGAATACATCAACAAAAATACTCAGAAAGATGGACGTGATAAAAGCAATGCGCAGTATCAGAACAGATCAGGACTTATCATGCACTACCACAAATAATAAACTAAAAATATCAGCACAGGCAGAAAAACATAGAAGATATGCAGATAAATATAAAGGAAAAGTACAAAATAAGTAATTTATTGATGACCCAAAAATGTTTTATAGAGAACTGGGAAACAAGGCAAAATGAACTGAAACACCACCAAAAAAAAGAAGAAATATATATATTTTGAAGAGATATTTATGAAGATCCTGTGGAACATGAAGATAAATGGATAGATGAAGTAAAAAAAAAGAATAAGAAGATTAAATAATGTCCAGAGAGATTGAAACAAAGTTAAGAAAAGTTCCTAAATGGAAAACCCCAGTCCCAGATGCAATACCTAACTCCTGGCTAAAAGTATTAACATCTTTACATGAAGATTTAGCCATGAGAAATAATTATTTTATTTATTTATTTTACATTTGTTGACGAGGATAGTCCGACTGGATTCATGTCCATTTTCAGTGGAGGCCTAGGGAGAAAAGCTCCAAGGTAAGCAGATATAATAAAAACAATGAAAACATATTACAAATATGGTATAGACAAAGAATACATAAGCAAACATGAATAGACAAGTTTCAACAGGTTAGAGATACTCCCTGTTGACAGTCAGGGGTAAGTTCCACAGTAATCTGATTAACAGATTTTTCACCTTCATGATGAGAGTTAGCCAGGTTTGTTGCAGTGGCAAAGCCAGTTTATTTATATTATTTATATGTGCACTCCAAGTAGACACCAACCTGATTATCAACAGGAAAAACAATGCTCCTACTGAAGAGTGAACCTGCAAGCTATCCTAAAAGTTATAAGCCAATAAATTGCCTTTTTGTCAACCTATAAACTATACACTATACTTGATGCCAACAGAGTTTATAGTTATTTAGAAGAAAACTCAATCACGACTGCCACATTGTCAGCCCAACTATCTGGAATTTTTTACATAGTTATATATCATTTGTGAATATCAGCAGGATGCAATGGCTTGTGTTACCACTATATTAGAACTGTATGTTATGTGTGCATCAAACTGCTGGCACAAAAGTATGTGTTGAACAGGGTTTGTACAGTACTGAGTTTCAAATATGTATTCACAGTGTAGCCTACTAGAACACAGAAGATTAACTTGCAAAACTTAAGAATAGCTGAGGTTAAGTTACTTTATAGCTGGGCCATAAACAAAATATGTTATCCCTCAGTTTCAGGGCAATAGCAGACACAATGTCTAGAGCTACAAGTATTTTGTATTGTCTTGAAAGAGAAGTAATTACTAGGCTTGAGATGTGGAAGTGTTTTATTGCTTTATGACTTCCAACAGCTGCACAGCTCTGAGCAAAAGCCTTTGTCTATGCACTTTCAAAGGGAGATGTTAATACATCAGTGGGGTTGTTTGTGAGCATGGGAACTGAAGTCAGCTGACAAAAGTTATGTCATGCTGCAAGTATCCCAGCAGCAATATTTGAGATATTAACTGAAGAACTCTCTGAGTGACTGTGCATGTTGTATTTGTCTTTGACCTGCCAACATCCACTCAACTCTGCACTTGCCATGCTGTAAGTTAACTAGGGTACAGTAATTTATTTTAGATTCAGTTAGGTATATAGTGAAGTATAGTTTAGATGTTTTCTGTATTTGAGACTGTCCTGTAATGTTGTTTTAAATATTGCCTGCAATTTTGAACTCTGATGTCACTGCAAATATGTATTCAGTATTGTCTTGTTCTTTTACTATTTATTATTAAATATATTTAAACCTATCTTTGTGGCTGATATTTGTTAAACTTATTTAAGCTCTCAGAGTACCTGTATATCTATTTGGTGACATTATGCAGGCCATTCCTAATAGACCTTCTCATGGTCAGACTGCCATTTGGATTAATAGTAACAGGGGACACAGTTAATAAACCTGTGCAGCCTTCCCCAGGTGTGTGTGTGTGTGTGTTTGTGTATAAATCAAATCTCAAAGTGTGTGTGTGTGTGTGTGTGTGTGTGTGTGTGTGTGTGTGTGTGTGTGTGTGTCAGCTACTTGGGTAAGGACACAAAGCACTGGTTGGCCAGAGAAGGTGCTGGAGGTATTGGTTTGGCCACTCAGTTGAGCTCTCAAAAATATAGCTGCGCCAGTGGGGAATTTTTTTGGGGATGTGAAGAAAGAGAGAGAAACCAGCCCTAGACTGAATGTGGTCTCTGTGTGCTCTTAAGGGAAATTGCTCTTTACTGTGTGTGTACTTGTCATCCTCCCAGTGTGTACATTCTACACTGCTGCCAGTGGTGAGGATTAAGGCTCCTTGATTACTGGGTCAGTGTTCAGCCATTACATATTAATTGGTGGGCAGTGGTGGGACATCCACATCACATTTTAATTGTGTGGGATATCCACATATTAGGATTCAGTGGTGTGGATATTGAATTCTTGCAGCCTGTAAACAGTGGTCACTAAAGAAGGTGTTTGTACTCTCAATCAGCCACACAGCGAACATTCAGAGTTTCATATCAAAATTGTTTGTTTATTTATTTATTTATTGTTAACTTAGTCAGGGAGAGCAGGCAAGCATGTCAGCAGAGGAGTAGGGCAAGCTGACACAGAGCCAGTTGGCTAAGATGTGCCAGGCTAAAGGACTGATGCATGCCATCCTGACTAAAGCAGAAATAATTGCAGCTTTGGGCACAGCTGCATCACACCCCAGCAATCAGGAGGACAACCATGTAGGCTTTGGAGATGTACAACTCTCAGAAAATGGACAGTTCAACCTTTCCACAGATGACTGAAAAATCTGTCTGGAGTTAAAGAGACTTGAACCAGAGGCCAAGCATTTGGAAATGTGTTAGAATGTTTTAAGTTAACACCTGAAGCTTATAGGAAACAGTTTTGTGAGAACAAACATATGGCAGATGAAAGTGTGTGTGAATATGTTGCTGAACTAAGCACTTATTTTCACAGGTGGGAGAGTGATGTCAAGTCACCACTTTTGAAGGATTGGCTGACCTTTTGGTGAGGGAAAAAGCCCTTAGCATTTTGCTTGAGGACATGAAAGTCTGGTTAGTGGATAGAGAATGCAACACAGCAGATGAGTTGGGAAAACAGAGAGACATATACCTAGCAACCAGGGCATCACTGCACAGGAAAGGGATAGCCAGTTATGCTCATGGGAATAAGGGAACCCATGGTGGGCAGCCTTGACCGCCTCAACAGAGTCCAGCATTAGCAGGGGAAGCCACTAGTCCAGGTACAAGTCCAGGACCAAGGGTTAAATGTTTTAAATGCAATGAGTGGGGCCATGTAGCATGTAGATGTGCACAGAGGCAAGGTGGGAGAGCCAGTAAGTAGGAATGACAGAATTCCAACAGTAAGTCGTCTGGAGACAACAAGGGTACTAAACTACCACAAGAGGTTATATCCTGTCTTAGTAGATGGAAAAGAGGCCACTGCTAAGAGAGAAACAGCCTCTGACCTAACCACTGTGAAGCCTGCAATGGTTAGAAAGGAGCACTACTTGCGTGGACAGTCTACTCCAGTCAGAGCTTTAGGGGGGACCTCATACCAAATAACTTTGGCTAGCTTCACATTCACTGGGAGGGTGGAAAAGGGAGCAAGCAAGTAGGTGTGTTTGAGGGTATCCCTGCAGATGTTCTGCTAAGGAATGATTTTGATAATGCAGTACTTTGTGTGTATGCAATTACATGCAGTCAGGCTTGGAGACAAGCATGTGGGTCTAGTAGCCTGGGGGAGACCCAAACAGACTGCACACTTGCAGCCAGGACTAGTGAGGTGGTTACTTCAGGGAGGGAGCTACCCTGTAGCAGTGAGACTGAAGGTGAGCCACAGCTGCTTGTGGGTAGTGATGTTCCCTTGGACAGAGTGACTGTAAGGGCAGAGGTGAGTAGTAGTACCCAGGCTGATAGTGAGGCACCACTGTCAGATAATGCCCAACTTCCTGTGGAAGGGGAGCTGGGAAGGGTTACAAAGAGAGAGAGTTTAGACAGGCTCAGCTCTCAGACCCTACATTACAAGGTCTGATGGAGGTAGATAGTGAGGAACCTGATTCTCAAGGGTAGGGGAAAATCTGTATACTGGAACAAAGGGTTACTGTACAGAGAATGAACCCCTGAGGGAGGACTAGAGGGTGAGAGAATACAGCACTTGGCAGTGCCCAGAGCCTACCATCTGGGACTTCTAACCATAGCCCATGATATTCCCTACAGGCATAAAGCATACCAAGAGATATATTATGCAGAACTTTTATTGGCCTGAGATTGCTAGAGATGTAACAGGGTACTGCAGGACCTGTGAACAGTGCCATGAGGTAGGCAAGGCCGGACACAAGGTGAAAGCTCCTTTGATGCCTTTTCTTGTGATTGTGGAGCCATTTCAGAGGGTAGCTATGGAAACTGTGGGGCCTCTGAGTACCCCAAGCTCCACAGTGAAAAAGTATATCCTAGTTGTAGTAGATTATGCTACCAGATACCCTGAGGCAGTGGCTCTGTCCTCCACTGAGGCAGAAAAGGTGGCAAATGCTTGTTAGAGATTTTTCAGCAGGGTAGGTTTCCCAAAAGAAATACTGACTGGCAGAGGTGCCAATTTCACTTAAGACCTGTTGGCTTGTCTGTGGAAGCACTGTGGGGTGAAGCACCTAAAGACCACCCCCTACCTCCCCAGACTAATGGTCTTGTTGAGAGGTTAAGCTCTACACTCAAGACCATGCTACGGGCATTTGCAGACCAGTTCAAGAGGGAGTGGGACAAATATTTGTCCCATCTGTTGTTTGTTTACAGAGAGGTTCCCCAGAAATCAACAGGTTTTTCACCCGTCGAGTTGCTGTAGGGCATAGGGTGAGGGGACCTGTAGATTTTATTCAAGATGAGTGGGAGGGTGAGTGTGAATCCCACAAGGAGTCTGCTGTGGTACATGTTCTAAATTTCAGGACAAAGCTCAGGAAGCTCATGGGCTTGGCCCAGGCTAACCCGGCAGAAGCCCAACAGCAGAAAAAGGTCTAGTATGATGGTAAAGCTCAAGCTAGACAGTATGCTGTGGGGCAGCAGGTAATGGTGCTCATTCCTGTCAGACACAACAAGCTGCAGGAAGCTTGGGAGGGACCATTCAAAGTGTTAAGGAAGGTATGTTAACTACATGGTAGAACTGCTAGGCAGGAGGCAAGGGCAAAAACTGTACCATGTAACACGATGAAACTTTACCATGACAGAGAGACCTCAGTGCTATGTATTGGCAGTAGGAGTCTAAGGGGGACTTATGGGTGCAGGG